>NW_028261391.1:70468078-70573768 GCF_051295495.1 Thamnophis sirtalis
CAGGAAATGGCATATACGTTAAACTTTGGATTCAGAAGTCTAAAAAGTCTGCAGCATAAGACACAGCAATATTACTGGGGCTCATAGTAAATTTGTAAGCAACATTGCATTAAAGATACATGGATGTGTGGGCAATCCGGCTGCAACCTGTCACCCCGTTGATTGCCAAGGTTGATTCAGCTGACCTGGCTTGCTAGACAGGGGTCCCCTTCCTGCTCCATTGCATCTCTTCCAATGCTGTGTGCTCGGTGGAAGAGGACGGCCATCCTAGATAGGGTTTGTACCAACCTTCTGTCAAGGATTTCCAATAGCTGCGCTTCCCCACTAAAAGCTCCAAAAGATACTTGGTAGAAGTCATAAGATTTGCATTGCTGACTGGGAATTGAAGTCCACACATCTTAAAGTTGCCAAGGTTGCAAATCAATTAAAGTTGCACCAAAACCAGCAACAGAAATTTGGATTTTGTGATTTTTATTGTGTATCTTTTACACACTGTTCTTTGTTACATCTGTACTATAAGCCCCAGAATTTTTTCTGTGTCTTAGATTGCAGGTGAACATTTTTTAGACTTCTGTATCTATAATGTATATGTATGAAAGAGAAGAATTTCCTAAAATACGAAGTTTATCATACAGATTCAAATAATCTTCGTGAAGGCTCCTCTGGGGCACGTACTTAATATTGAGGAATAAAATATCATGAATGCAAGCTGTCCAGGAAATTTGTTTTCAGCACTGTAGAACATATAGCATTTGAAAAACAGCCCTGTTTTTCCCCAGAAGTTTTGTTAATACAGTAGTTTCAACCAAAGTTGAAGGAAAGGAAGATGTTGTTTTCATTGTTCTTATTGTGAGTCACAAACTTGCTATTTATTGATAGATCTCGGATCTACCCTCTTCCGGATCTTGATTTAGGCTCTTGTTTAATATCATAACTATTTGTTTTCAAGTTGAAATGAGCCATGAAAACTGGATGTTTTCTTTGAAAATTGTTTTCTTTTTAGCAGTGATGTTATGTATATCTTTATCTTCCGAGATTTGTGTCATCCTGGTGTTAAGTAATGAAATTACTCATGGTCCAAACAGTGAAATTAGCTTTTTAATGTCACTGGGTTCTAGTGTTTGGGCCACCTCTCTCTCTCAGCAAATTTATGGAAACTATATTTGTCTTAGGCAGTTCCCCTACTCTTCTAAGACTTTTTGGTACTTGAAAATAGTAAACGTTAAGGGCACCAGAAGAAAATTACTTTCCCTTTGCAGTCAGAAACCTGGTTAAGCTATGAAACCGAAGTTTTTCCTTTCTATTCTAGTTTTGAATGTTCTCATCGCTAAAAGTTGATAATTGAGTAGGTGTAAGTTTTACTCAGTGTGCAGCTGGTTTAGACACCACCTTTATTGCGGTCATATTTTGATGCAGTGACTAAGAAACCAGGAGGTTGTGTTCTAGCCTCCCTTAAGTATGAAAAACCAGCTGGATGACTTTGAGCCAGTCATTCTCTCTCAGCCCACCCAACCTCACAAGGTTGTTGTGGGGAAAAATAGGAAGTAGGAGTAGTAACTTTGTTTGGTGACTTTAGTTCACCAAAATATATTTTAAAGGGATAACAATATATAATAATTTATATAATCCCTAAAATTTATTTAATAATTTATATAATAATTCCTCATATTTATTTCTTAATATTTATAACTAGTGAGTTATCATTAATTATAATTAGTGTTTATTGGGTACCTACCAAAAAAATCTGGACAGCTGTTAGAAAACCTACATATTGACAAAATATCCATCTGTCAATTGCAAAAGGCCACCACTGTGTTTGGCTCGGCACATATACTATACTTGATCCGTTACAATATTCTGAATCCTTGGAAAGAACTCATTGTGGATGGCGGCCAACACCAGCTACAGAACTGGCAGCTGTGAATAATAATGAACAACACCTGCATATCTACCTGGGGTAGGCATCCTTCAACGGTATCAAATATTTGCCCATTTCCGGTCCTTGGGAAGGACTCAATAAGTGGATAAAACTGCCATATCCAGCCTAAACATCTGGCAGTGACAATGGACGAATATAATAATAGAAAGGGGATTTCAGGTGTAATGGCAAATGTTGCTCATAATCTCAGGCCTTCAAGGTTTTTCCTTAACAGCCTTTTGACTGTTGTGCATCTTAAAATGTTACCAAATCCAAATGTGACATGGCTTCCATTTGTCAGCCATTCCTTAGATTCTGTAGATTCATAAAGCAAAGCATTTAAGCATTTAAGATCTCTGGGTGTCTTTTTTTTTATGCCCAGTCATAACTTCCTTACTTTCTGCTTTTTTGCAGAAAAAGTAAAGTAATGGTAAAACCCTCCTTTCCAAAGAAAATAGCCAAACCCCAGAATATATTTGTGACACTTTTTGTTTAACCTTGTCCAATTCCAGTTTAAGCTTGCACATTCATACATTTTGAGTATAAAACATCTTAACTGGATGTATTTGGCCTGGAGACATTTGAATGTAAGCAACTCTCATCTTTTTTTTCTTTTTCAATAGTGCTCTCTGAGCTTGGTGGTTATACTGATAATGTTACCTAGTTGGATAATGAAATGTCTGCAAGACACATCAGAGAGCATCAAGGACCCCCAGTTCAACTGTATGCTATCAAAAACATGTCTTTTTTGTAACCTTTAGTGAAAAAGAGGACATTTGTGTTGTTATAAAATTAAATCCTCAGGGAAGACCGACCCTTTCCATTTCCCAATACTTAACTGTATTTTAGCATTCCAATAAGTCGAGCATTTCCAAAAGAAAGAGCTCACGTCAGGGGAAAGGAAAATGAGTGACGGAAGAGGAGTGGAAAGCACTCTCCACTTCAAAACATGAAGCTCCTAAAGGTTCCTTTCGACGTGTCTCCCAAAATTAGGCCTGCAAAGTTGCTGCCTTTGCATGAAGCCAGGGCTCCAGCTGTTTTGGTGGCTGCCCTCTCGGCAAAAACATGAAGATGTGGAAGGGGGAAAGAGGGGGAAGGGGGAAGGACGCCTCTTCTGTATTTTTCCTCCTCTCCAACAATGTGTGGCACCGGCCTTGTGGAACGAGCTACCCGCAGAGATCCGGACCCTTCCCACTCTGCCGGCCTTCCGTAAAGCGAGCAAGACCGGGCTGTTCTGGCAGGCCTGGGGCTGTTGATGGATATCCAGCCCCACTTGATTGAATGGACGATATCTTATTTTTAATCATTGTATTTTTAATATTTTATTTGTTTTTTACAGAGTCCCAAGGGACTCTGGGCGGCATACAAATCTCATTAAAGTTGAAAGTTGGTTTCTGCAGAGGAGAGAAAACTTAAGAGCTGCTCTCCAGCAAGGCTTGTTAGGCAAAGAACGTGCAACAGAGGTTGCTGTTAAGAAGAGCAACCTTTTCTCATTCCTTCCATGGTCAGGAGGATTCTGTTCGTGTTGGAGCATCCAAAACTTTCACAGCTAGGAACCTTTTGTTCTCTCTGGCAGCTACAGCAGAAGTGGCCACGGACCATGGAGGCTCTGTGGAGCCAGGTGGGAAAGGCCTGCAAGCTGCCAGCTTTCTTCCACCATCTCCTTCCTCCACGCAAGTCGGGAAATCGGGAAGTTAGGAGGCAGACTTGTCATTTTCACCCAAGCGGCTCTGGCCTGGCTTCAGCCTGGCATCCAGAGAGAACTTATGAGGACAAGGCTATGGTGGTCTCTGGCTGCTGCACCTTCATCCCACTATCTCCTGCGTGCTCAAAGCGGCTCTTTTCCAAAGATGCCTCCTTTGGGAACATTTCGTGTGATTTTTAAAAAGGTAGTTTTTAAGAAAAAAACTGTACAAACTCTGCAAACAGTTTTTAATTTCCTTTTCAAATTATTTTCTTCCCCCCCCCCCCTTTCTCTCAGTTTAGTGATTGATGGGCAGCTTGTATTTTAACAAAGAAAAGGAGGAAACTTGAGCTGTTATTTCAGCAGAAGTATCAGAAGCACCAAAAAAAAAACACCCCATCTTCATAAAAACTGCTAACACGAATGCTTGGATAAAGTTTTGTTATGGAAAAAGTTGAGCATTTCAGTATAACTGTGCTTGTTATTTCTTCATAAAATCATCTAAGTTTGTTCGTTCCTTGTTTCTTTTGGACAGGAAAATGAAAATGGTTTATTTTCTTCATGATTAACACTGAAAAATACTTGAGAGTCTTGTGTGAAAGATTTGTGTACTTTTCAGTTAAAGTCTAACTGCTGTTCGTGAGGAAAACAAATTAAGATCCATATATTAACTCAACAGTTTTGGAAGCTCAGAAGCCCAATTCTTTTACAAAGCTTCTGTTGGCTTAAAGTACAGCTATTCCTTGACTTGCAATTATTCTTATAACCAGTGACTCTTCAAAGTGACAATGGCACTGGGGGGGAAATGACTTATGTCAGGGAATTGTGCAGCGGTCCAAATGAAATCAAAGACAATGAAGTATTTTATATAAATATATTCTATATCTACAGCAAACAGGAGCCTCGTGAGGTAAATCACAGGCGACACAGAGGAAAAAAAGGTGGGGAAACGGGGAAACTCCGCCCCCCTCCACACCCATAGCAACCAATCACAGTGCAGATTGTCTCACCCAGGAGCCGACTTTCTCCAACCAATCAACTACAAGCTCTGTCTGTTTTGGCTCACTGCAAAACCCGGACTGCTCCGGCTTCTAAATTTACATATCTTAACAACGTCTGATTTCCACGCTTACAGCCATTGCATCATCCCTGCAGTCACATGACCAAAATTTGGACACTTGGCAACGGGCGTGTATTTATGGCGGATTGCAGAGTGCCGGAGTCACGTGATCGTTCTTTGCAACCTTCTGACAAGCAAAGTCAATGGGAAGCCCGATTCACTTAACAACCGTGTTGCTAACTTAACAACTGCAGTGATTCATTTAACAACTGTGGCAATAAAGGTCGTAAAATTTGGCAAAACAGAAATTTTGGGATCCGTCATAAGTCGAGGACTACTTGTGTTGTTTCAATAAGTATTTTGAATGATTTTATAACAGTTTCCTATTACATGATGCAAATCCATGGAAACAAATCAACTAAAAGTCTAAATTTCATAGGGCTTATACCCAGCTAAATCAATATGGGATTAATCTTGTTTGTGGTGCAGTATGAAAAATATAGTGGATTTGCCTAATAGAAATGCTTGAATCTGCAGGTGCCCAATCTCTCTCCCTCTCCCTCCCTCCCTCCCTCCCTCTCTGTTGCTAATCTTCTGTTCTGCTCATATTTTCTGTTGCTCACAAAATAATGATATTTTTTTTAAAAGTTGGAAGCTCTTCTGAACCAGTTGGATAAATAGACAGCAGGAAAAGGAAGGTGGCATTGGTGAATCTTGTCCATGTTTAAAAAATGAAATTACTGCTAGTACAAAGAAACTATTTGATATCACTGATAATCAGATGTGGAGAATTCCCCTAAAGGACAGGATCTGGGCACTTGATATTTAGCTGCAGCTTCAAGATGAGACTTCACATGTAGGCATTAATTTCCATGTGCTATTTTAGGAAGGAAACTGAACTGTTGTTACCACAATTATAAACTTCAGTTTTGGCCACATTTGTACAGGTAGTCCTCAACTTATAAAAGTTTGTTTAGTGCCTCTTCAAAGTTACGATAGCATTGAAAAAAGTGACTTATGATCATTTTTCACACTTAATGACCATTGCAGCATCCCCATGATCACATGGTCAAAATTCAGATGCTTGGCAACTAACTCATATTTAGGACAGTTGCAGTGTCCCAGGGTCATGTGATCATCTTTTGTAAAGTCAGTGGAGAAGCCAGATTTACTTAACAACTGTATTACCAACTTAACAACTGCAGTGATTCAAATACATTTCCACTTTATTTTTTTTACTCCAATATAGGTGTAAGAAAGGACTCGGTAAAATATCTTTTCCTTGTTTGTTTGTTTGTATTTGGTATTTGGTATTTATTCAATTTGTAAGCCGCCCTATTCCCCGAAGGGACTCAGGGCGGCTGAACAAAAGCCAAGGGAAGGGGAACAAATACAGAAAAGTAAGACAAAAAACAGGATACAAACAATTTAAAAAAAACAACAAGCACAGCAAATTCGAGTAGGGTGGGAACTCAACCCCAGGCTTGCTGGGACAGCCAGGTCTTAACGGCTGTCCGGAAAGCATGAAGGGTGGCGAGGGTCCGAATCTCCACGGGGAGCTCGTTCCAAAGGGCCGGGGCAGCCACAGAGAAGGCCCTCCTCCGGGTGGTTGACAGCCGGCATTGGCCAGCAGATGGAATTCAGAGGAGGCCAAGTCTGTGGGATCTGATGGGTGTCTTTGTTACATTTCCTGAAAAGGATGCCGGAATGCAACCTATTAACTCAGCTTTTCCCTATCAAGGATAAGTCAATGGTATGAAAAACTTTCTAACTGCTGCCTTGATCAAAATGGGTTGTTCTTTCCCCCCCCGATTCCCTGGCAGACGGTGCTTCAACTCTTTAATACTCCAGGATGAGCCAGGTTATTTAATGAAACTGTAGCTGTGCCTCTCGGGTTTTCTGTGACCAAATTAGACCGTGAGGGTTGGAGCTATATTTAGATAGGTGGCTGTGTGATCACTTTTTGTACTCCAGGACTATTCGATGCCATTCTCTGTAACCTCTCTCCCTCTTTCACTTTCCTCAAGGTAACAGAAGACAAGAGCACAGCTGTCCTAGAGTTTCACAAAGTCTGTAAACATACTGACCCGCTTCCCTGGGAGGATCGTGAGGCTTCATTGCACAAGGCGGCCGTGTATGTCTCCAGACGGGCCTTGCTGATCACCTGTGAAAGAGAGCTGGCACCTGGATGGCTTAGGAAGTCTTCCAGAGGCTGCTCTGACCAAATGTCATAAGGCTACTTCACACAAGAGAAGCAACTTGACCAGTAGGATCTCGAAGAATTTGGGGTAGAATCAAATACTACACCTTGGAATGTATTTATTACCTATAAAATGTTAGCTACTCTTTATAATTTCCCTATCTCCTCCTCCTCCCTCCTCCGTTAGATAAATGTTGCTGCTGCTTTTCCGTAACAAGATTTATCATGTACTCTCCTTTAATTTTAACAATGGAAAACTGTTGACTCCAATTATGCACATTCTTGAGAAGGGATATGCAATAGAAAGAATCAGTGTAGTCTTAAACTAAAATGGACTCACTTGTGTCTATTAAAATTTGGAAACTGTTGAACTCAACTTCCTTGGATGACTTTTATTATGAAAAATATGCTTGAGCTCTTATTTGTCTATTTTAGGATTTTATACAATCTGCCCGTTGCCTTCAGACATTCCGTGAGTATTGAATTAGGTATCGAATATTTCAGCCACAGTCATACAAGGAGACAAATGTACTTGTGGTTGCCTTTTAAAATAATAGTAATTGTGCCAAGGTTTCTTAGTGCAGACCTGGGCATCATCTTAGACTGGGAGAGCATTGAAAAGGTTGGATTCATATTGTGAGTCCTGTAAAAATAACACTTGCCATGAAAGACTTTCCTATTTACAAAACGGCTACAATGCTAGGCATGGCTAGCTACTAAGCACCATATTACAAGAGAGCAGTCTTACTCTCCAAGAATTCTTTCCAAGAATTCATCAAAGTGGAATCTTTGCAGTCATTGCTGAAAATAAACACAGTGTTTGAATGAATTCAAGAGATTAGTTCGCAATTTTAAAAAATCTGATGGGACCAAGCGCTTAGAAGATACCAGGGAAGGGGCCTGGAGTCTCGTTGGTGCTCATGGTGACTACTTGCCTACCCAAAACCTCTGGGGTGTTTGGACTTCCTCCTGAAGGGCATATACGGTTCCCCCAGGCAACAGATTTTCTTAATCTAGTAGATGCACTTGGTTGCCTGTGGTTGAGTTCAACCAGATCCTCTTCTAAAGTGCTGGTGGCCACCATGCACCCTGTCATCATGCACTCTGTGCTGCCCTACGACTCCCAGAATTTCCAGCAATTGATGGGGGCACCAGACGTCCAGCCATGGAACCATTGAATCTCTTGCTTCTTCAGTGGCAACTCTCCCATCCTTTTCAATGCTTTTTCAGAACGGGAAAAAGAATTGTCAACCAGCTTTCTGGGCTTCTGCTGTTTGGAAAAAGCCAGGATCACTGTTGGAATTCTTCAAAACATTTAGCAGTCAGCCGTATCTGGATACAAGTAATTATTTTGGTGTTAATGATTGAATGATCTAATCGTCTCAGAATCCTTATTAATATTGGACTATTGGAATATTAATTTTAGACATCTACACTTCTACACAATTGAGAAATCTCAAATTGTAGGGAATTGTTATATACAAGCAGGAATATAGGAACATATTTATATTAATATATACAAATGGGAATATATTGGTAAAATGCTATGCAGTGTTATTTGCTGATTTTTAGTTTTTATTGCATGCTATAATTTTATAACATCTTTGGGGAAACTCAGTCGATCAGAAGGTTGAAAATTGCTGTAGAAAACCCCCATTTATAAGAAAATTTTCTTATAAGAAAACCCACATTTTACTTACTTATTTTCTAGATTAGGGTAGGGCTATGCAGTTCCAAATTACAAAATAGTTGGTTTAAAAAAAAAGGGTAAGTTGTAAAGTCCTTTAAATTCAAACTGGTCAGAATAAAGAATTCTGACCAGTTTGAATTTAAAATTTTGAAACATGCTGCCTCAAGTATAAATCAGCTGTTTTGAGTTTGAAACAAACAGGTTTTGATCATTTGTAAATCATCAAATTAAGAGCATGAATGCATATTTTGAAATGTTCTCTACATCCTTAATGTGAAGATAAACCCAAAGCTTTTTTTATAAGAGAACGGAAATTATAAACATGGAGTAGAAGAAAAACTAAGAACCAGCACTGAGAACAGGAGCAAGCAAACTATAGGCTTCCAAATGACACTTCCATCATGCGTTAACATTTTCATGCTGTCCAGAACACTTAATCGTAGTTTAGCAACAATTATTGTATGAAAAACTCTGTAATTATTCCCAGAGGATTTTGTGCTGCCCCATTCTGAGAATGATTTCATCCAAAGAACTGAGAGACCTCAAACTCGTTTCTGTTCTAGGAGACTCAAGTCCAAAAATGGATAAAAGACTCAACTCAACCCCTTCTATGAGAAAATGGAATGGGCCACATTGCTTTGCACTTTTTATCACTAAAAGGTTATGGTAATAGCATTTAAAAAGTAGAAACACATGCCGTGCTCCTTTCTTGACAGACTTACGATAACCTGCCTCCTATGAACAAGGTCTGTATTTAACATTGAAAACAGTTAATCAGCAATTCTACGTGTCTCAGAGGAGGGTTTAATGTAAAAATAACATCAACTAATCCTCTGTGGTTTTGCAGACATAGTTCATAGGAGGAAAGTGGGTTCATGCTAAATTGCACAGAAACATTGCCTTTGGTCAAATTAAGGTTGACTGATTAGTGACGCGTATTATTTGAAGCTATTATTAAATAGCGTAGCCAAGTGATTGTCGGTTTCATGTGAGATTGTTCATACTGTTGTTCATTTGTGCCATCTCCTGATTCGGATCCAAACAATGCTGCTCCTTACAATCTTTTAAAGTTTTGAAGAATTGAAACTCAGGACTTGTGGACATTATCTGCTTCTATAGAAGTTTTGCCTCTCTTTCAGTTCTATCGATGGGAGACGTGGGCATTCTTCTGCTACAACTGCAAATAGTAGTGACTTTGGCTGGACCTTTTTGGAAGTAATGCTTAGGCAGTGTGAGTGCTTCTATCTAACCCTGAGAATAATGTTCTTCTCTCAGGCCTTTAATGACAGCTGTCTTTTGCTAGCGTGCTTTATCATTTTGTGTTTGGAACTGGTTTGGCTGAGAGCCAGTTTGGCCAAGAGTTTAAGGCACTGGACTAGGAGAAGGAAAGCCCAGGTGCTCCTCCTGCCTCTTAAGCACGTCAACCAGCTGGATGATTTCAGGCCCGTGAGTCTCTCCCAGCACTGGGAAGAAAACCATGGCAAGTGACTTCTGAAAATATGGCCAAGAAAACTGCAGAGACACGTTCTTGTAGTCACCAGGACTCAAGGTTGATTTGAAGCCACCCAAAAGAAGATTTAGCTACTCCTGATTTCTGATCTATAGATTTCTTTTTATATTTTCAAAAAGGCGTGGAAATAGCTTTGAGAGCCTTCAAACGGAAGGCAATATGTAAAAATAAAAAGTTTAGAACAAAGCACAAAGTGGAGACAAGCGATAACTTGCTCAGATAATGGATGATGATTTAAAAAGAGAAAGCTGCATTGCAGGGCGCTCACGCCACTCTTGTCTCTTACGATCCAGTCTGGCAGACACGTTGCATTGTTTCACAAACCTGTTAGACTAGCAGTGAAAGAACGATAAAATCAACGTATAATACACCTTGGGAAGAAACTGCAGTCACTTTCTGGGGTATGTAAAACCGGATTATATCATGTCTTGATTGCTGAAAGTTTATTTGACTGCATCATGATTCTTAACTTCAGCAGGATCATCACAGCTGGAATTGCACAAAGATTGCTGGAGTGACCAAATATATCCTAGCCGCCCCACCCGAATGTTGAATGACTGTTGTGTTTTATTGTTATTATTTTGTTTATTCACGTATTATGTTATATTGTCTTGCACTCCCATTCCCATGAGTTGTAAGCCGCCCTGAGTCCCCTCAGGGAAAAGGGCGGCCTATAAATAATAAACAATTCAATTAAATAATAATAATAATAATAAACAATTCAATCCTTCTGGTTACAGTGCGAGTTGCAATCATCAAAACTGGTCTTCACCCTTCTTCTGCTTTTGGAAACTGCAATGAGACCAATGATTCCGTTTTGGGGATTGAGTCCAGTACGGTAGAACTCCACCAACTCTACTCATAATTGCATGTTACGGGATTAATCAGACACCAGGCCTGTTATTCACAAATCTTATACTGTTGCATTTTCAGAGAATGTTCAAAGGATCATACGGGTTTTGCTGGAAAGATAGCATATCTGCTAGCAATATGGAACTAAGCAGCATGTTAATTAATCTGCAACAATGGGAAGAGTGCTTTAAAAGCATTTGACTCATTCAGATCACCAAAGATACAGATCTAAGCACAGAGTGAGGATGTCTGAATGAGACACACAGACATTTTTCATAAAAAGATTGGCAAAGCTTTAGTCATGTAGAATGGGAGAAGGGTGATTAACAAGAGTAACATTGCTTAAAGTTATGGAACAAATTTAGCAAGTGTCATTAAAAGAGCACCATCTCACTAAAAAAAAAATACTATAATCTTATCTGTGGTATACTTTTAATTGTGTTACCTTTTCTGGCTCAGAGTGGTTCCTCCCAAGTTACACACATCTTGTGAGTCATGGAGAAATCTCAAGTCATTTCATAATTTGCAAAATTGATTTTTTTTTTTGGGGGGGGGGGTGGCCAGTAGGCTAAATTTGCATTCTGTCTAATATTTTGGTGGAACCCTGTTGCTGAATTATCATTACATGCTGCTATTGATAATGAAAAGCAAAAATGTAGTGGGTCATACATGAAGCTTTGGTGAAAAAAGGGAATGTATTATAAGGATTTACTGACTTTGTTTTAAACTGTAAGTGGTGTTTTGAGCAAGCTTATTGGTTTTTGCAAGTGGTATTTAAGCAAAAAAGCTGCAATATAAGGAAACCTCAGTTGGTTCCCTTGTATGTAGAAATATATTTCACTGATCCATTTTGGTAATGCAAACTATTTCTTGCTCTCCTCTGGTTGAATAGTTTTATAATACGTTTTGTGGCATCAAATAAAATTGAGTTTGAATATGAAGATGTATTTTACAATTTAGGTTGATGTGGAGAAGCTGAGAGCCACAGAAGCAGGCTGCAGAAATATTTGCTCAGCTGAAGAAATGATCCCAGGTTCTGACCAAGTGAAGTTAAGTTTTAAAAAATGAGTAAATAGTCTAGTTCAGTAAGTTCTCGTATTCTTTAGAACTGAGTTTGCAAGAGAAGTTGTAAATAAATTACTTTTATCTGCATTTATTAATCCTGAGCAAAAAGTATTTACAATTTAATTTTATCTATTAGATTTTTACAACCCCTGGTAAGCCCCAATTATGGGAGGAAGCTAACTGCTTCCATCATCTGTCCTTCGGCTCGTCACAAGAGTCCATCACGACAGAAACCCAATATTTTTACTGTTGCCTTTGTTATATTTGTGTTTTTTATTTGTGCTGATAAATAAATAAAGGGAGACTAGTATAGATCTATTTCAAGCTATTTAGCTCTCATCAGCTAGCCATACCCTTACTGGGATTTGATTTTAGTTCAAATAACCTTGAATAGCTGAAAACTAAACTGGATCTCTGTGTGTATCCATGTATGTGAAAGTGTGTGTGAGAGAGGGGGAGGGAGGGAGGGAGGGAGGGAGGGAGAGAGAGAGAGAGAGAGAGAGAGAGAGAGAGAGAGAGATAGAGATGGAAGATACCCTGAAGCACAGAGAGACACGTGAATTGTCAGCAGTTCCTGTAATCTCTGTAGCTGGAAAAAATGCCCGAAATGATGATAGGAAAGTTGCTGACATCCATATTTTATCGATTACATTTTCCACAATGAATAACCCAAGATCAGCAGGTCAACGATCAGAAGAATGCATAATGTATAAGCTGCTGGTTTTTAAAAGTTGTTTTGATTTTGGTTTTTCAAAAACAAGTTACGGGGGGTGGGGGAGTATTTCTTCTAAATGGAAAGATCATTTAATAAAGCTGAGCATGAGTTTCCCAAAAATCAGAAATGAAAATGGAATAATTTTTTTGATTGGAAGGAAGGTGAAAAGGTGGCAACACAAAATATGTCTCGGTAACTCTTGGTTCATATAGTTCAATAAAAAAGGAGAGAGATTAACTTCACTATCAAATTGGAATCTGAACTTTTCTCCCTGAATTCTTTCTGCATTGAATTGTCTTGTTTGGGGGCTTCATCATAATTTATATCCATGAAGATTTATCATAGTTTATCCTATTTCTCAGTCAACGTTTTAATTTCCATTGTACAAATCTCAACTATGAAGATAGATAAACTGAAGATGCTGCAGGATAGCATTCCCAGATGGGAATGGATCGATCGGCCGCTGTTCTTGCAGCCCCTCCGCTAAGCAGCAGGTCCAGGAACTTTCCAGATGGGGCAGAGCAGATTCTGGAAGGCCCTGCAAAGAGCTGAGAGAGCTTCACAAGAGGTGAGTTGAGCTTCACAAGGAGAGATCAGCCAACGCAACATTGGACTTCGCCATCTGATACTTCTTAGGCGATTTTTCAAGCATCCAATGCTGGTTCTCAATTCAGGGAGCCATGAAGCAGAGGCTGCAAATGACGCCACAGGCTGGATAATTAGAATTCAGTACTTGAGAAGCCATGTTGGAAAGAGCAGGAACTTCAATTCATCCTGCTGCTAAAATAAAAAATTCTTTGAATTATTTTGACTTAAATCTCTTGACCTTTTCATAGGGAGCATCTCTCTTATTCCTCCATGGTTGATTTCATGTGAGAGACAAGACCCAAGTCGCAATGAATCTCTTGGTATGAATTGTTTTCTTTTGAGTAGCAATTTGAGCACTAAAATAAATAAAAGTAGGTTCCAGATTTATCTGGTTTTGTGGTTTTGACAAGAATTCTATCCAAATGTTTAATGTAATAACTAGCATTAATTACATTTTTAATAAGTGAGGTTGGACTTGTTTGGGGAGGGTATGCCCTTTATTCATGAATTGTTAATAGTGTGTGTCTGTGTATACATATACACACACATATATATATATAATACATTCATTCATACATACACACATACATACATACATACATACATACATACATACATACATACATATATATATATATATATATATATATATATATATATGGGAGTAAAGGAGTCTGACACTTTTGCATTCATTTTATCCCCATTCTGTGTCAAACATTGCATTGTAGTTCCCTTGTGTGCCTTACAAGGAAAAAGATGGGCTGAAATTGTATAAATAAAAAAGGGAAAAATGTTCTGAAAATTCTTGTAATTTTCCCCTAAGACATTTTTGATAGAAAAGTGTGTGTATTTGTAAGCTTTTTCAAAGGGAAGATTAAAAATTAATATAAATGAAGAGAAAGACAGAAAAAGAAATAAAAAGAAAGCTAAAATATAGGAAAGAAATAATAGGAAAGAAATACTATACAAAGAAATAGCTTTCAATCTTCACAAAAATTATAATCCAAATTTTCCCTCTTAACCTATGGTTACAATATATATTTTTCTATAATCTATCCTGTCCAATCATCAAAACCATATACCAGTATCATAAATTCATTTTTTCCTGTTTCATGCAAAAAGTATACAACAGGGACATGCAGTCAAGGGAGGCAGAGCCTCACCACTGTTGTCATGAAAAGGAAATGTAAAAGGAAAAAGGCAAGAGCTGCTGAGGTCAGGCTGAGCTAGTTGCTGCCAGAGTCACCGTGTGGATGACTCTGCTTAACTGTTTTAAAAAGCCTCTTAAAAAGCGCCCTCTACAGGAGGAGGCAGGAGAACAATGTGCCTCATCTAGTCTGACTTTAGGCATTTTATGATCACTCGAGCAGAGTTAAGCAAGGGTTAAAAGCCTAAAAATTCCTGACGTAGGTGAGGCACATCATTCTCCTGCCTCCTCCTGTAGAGGGCGCTTTTTACAGGTTTTTTTTAAACAGCTAAGCAGAGTCATCCACGATGTGGATGTATTGTGTGTTCATCCATAAAATCCTCTGAATCAGTATCTGTGTTTGAATCTAGAATTTTCTGCCCTTTTTACATGTCCACCAAACATAGTAAGCATTTTCATAGAACATTTCTAACATGCTGGTTTGAAAGCCGTTTCTCTAAACCCATTTGTGCTTCAAGGAGTCATGATGGCGGCTGGCCTTGTATGATCAAAGCCCTGCCTTTTTTTCAGAGCTTTCAAAACGACACACCTGGCTCCCACTTACAACTTGTGGGCGAGGGGTTGAATGCAGAATGTCACTGCAATTTTTCTTTGGAGGGTTGGAAAACTGCAAACTTCATTGGAACAAATCGTATCTTCCACCCTCTGCGTGCCTCTTGCCTCCACTACACCAGCTGAGTAGGCCAAGATCTCACATTTCCCCCCACTCTGCCTGGGCAAGCAGAGTGGCTAGAAATCTGATTGAAGCAAACCTTTTTCCTACCAGGGCCTTGGTCTTGCCTGTGCCTGCAACAGTCAATCTCTAGGAAAGATAGCCCGAGCCTCCCTTTCCGGATCAGCTGGGTCAACAAGCGTCTCCAAGCAGAGCAGGAAAAATGTGACCCGTTGCCTATCTCTTAACTGTTGTGAGAACCAAATTTAACACTTGGCTCTCACAAACGTGGCTGAACTGGCTAGATAACAACCTGTTGGAAACTATTGTAGAGTTGCTGTCATGAGCAGGTGTGAGAGTTTAATGTTTGAGAATGTCTTTTGCATGCTACTGCTTTTTCTAAACTTTTTACACTTTAAAATTATCCTCTGGATTGTGAAGTCCTTACTGTCTCGGAGTTTCGTTCTTGGACTGCACACCTCACCTATCAGCTCTGACGATATAACCTAGTCAGGTAACGAAATGTCTACAGATAAACAAACAACTGGGAGAGCACCAAGGACTCCACAGTTTAACCCTGAGCTATACCTAATTTCTTCTACTTTTATGTTTTTGGATGTCATGACATTCTTGCCATATGACTTTTCTGACATGACACTCGAACGCTACAACCATCCGTGCTCCTCCATCCAGATTTCCAGCTAGCTTTGTTGTGAGCATCAAATTTGATCAAACATAGTAAAATTCAGATCTTTCTCAGAATCCTTTTGATGCTCCAAAACATGGCATCTCTTTATGGTAGAAACTCACAGGCTTGTATTATTTCATGCAGTTCCTTTTGCTATGGTTATTTAGCCAGATACAGGTAGTCCTCAACTAATGATCCAAATTAAACCCAAAATTTCTGTTAATTAAGTGAATTTCGTCCTATTTTACGGTCTTCCTTGCCTCGGTGGTTAAGTGAATCACTGCAGTTTGATAAGTTGGCAATCTGGTTATCAAGTGACTCGGAGTTTCCCATTGATCTGGATTTGGGAGTAAACAGTCTTAAGGAGAAAAACACGATTGATTCTTCAAAACTTAATCATGGGTATAGAAGCAGGTCTGAGTATATTAAAGCAACTAAAGGCCATTGCTTGTGAGGGAAAAGTAATGTGGAATTCTTCTGTGAAATACAACCTGAATTTCGAAGGACTTGGAATGTGGAATGCTGGATATCAGCCTAAAGTCAAAATGAATGGATTGCGTAGTGTCCAACTGTAGCCAAAAGTCTATTGTGCAACAGGTTTTTCTTGCCTAAGAATCCAAAGGATCCTTTTTCCCTCTCTCTCCTCCTCTCTTTAATTACATCAGAGGCCATTAGCTTTCACCCTTCATCATGCAGAAAGCCAAGTCAACTTTCACCCTAACATCATTTCCTGGAATGAAAGGGTTTTTTTTCAAGTCAGATGACTGTGTGGCGAGCAATGCGGCCTTCCCTTCTGCACCTTGTACGTTATTTTTCCACTCTCAAAATTCAATATTTCCCCCCCCCCTTTCTTTACTAGAAAATGTTCATTCAACATTCATATGTATCAACTCTTCTCTTTGTCTGGCTTTTTTTTGCAGCCACAGGAAGAAAGTGTCTTCTCCTCCTGGACAATGTTTGTAAGATAGGACCATTAGTAGTATTATGGTCTATAACAGTGATGGCGAACCTTTTTTGGCTCGTGTGCCAAAAGCGGGGGGAGCACAGGGGGTGTCATGCGTGGGCATGCCACACCCATAATGCAATGCGTGACCCCCCAGCGCGCATGCACACATGACCAGCGCTCCCCCCCCCCAGTTTTGCATGCTTTTTTCACCCTCCCCAGGCTCCAGAGGCTTTATAGGAGCCTGGGAAGGGCGAAAACAGCCCCCGCTCCCTGGAAGCCCTCCGGAGGCTTCAGGAGCTTCCCTGGAGCCTCTGGAGCACAAAACAACTGGCCCTACGGGAAAACTGGAAGTTTGGAAACGGAGTTCACTCATAGGGCCAGTTTTAGCCCTCCAGAGCCTTCCGGAGGCTTCCGTGAAGACACTGAAGGGCGAAAAACTTCCGGTTTGTCCGTAGGGCCGTTTTTAGTCCTCCAGAGCCTTCAGAGATTTTCAGGAGGCTTCGCTGAAGGCTCCGGAGGATGAAAAACGGCCCTATAAACAAACCAGAAGTGAGTTCCAGTTTGCTCCTCTGGATCCTGGGGCGAAAAATGGCCTCAAAAAAAGGCTGAGGTCAGCTGGCCAGCACGCATGCACTCTGGCCAGCTGACAGGGCAACGCATGCGTGCCATAGGTTCGCCATCCCGGGTCTATAAAGTTCTTCACTGTTTAGGTTCTCTGTTTTCATCAAATTAGCCCTGCCCTGGCTTAAAGCTCATTAGCAATACTAAGATTGGTTAGTATTGGTTGTGGAGAAGACTCTCAAGGGTCTCTAGGATTGCAAGGAGACCATATCAATCAATCCTAAAGGAAGTCAATTCTGACTGCCCTTTGGAAGGACAAATACTGAAGCTGAACCTCAAAGACTTTGGCCATCGAATGAGAAGAAGGACTCATTGGAAAAGACCCTGAAGTTGGGAAAGACTAAAGACAAAAAGACTAAGGGACAACAGAGATGGTTAGATAATGTCATCCACTTAATGAATATGAATTTAAGCAAACTCCAAGAGACAGTAGAGGACAGGGCGGCCCGGGATACTATGGTGCGTGGGTGTTGCGAAGAGTCAGATACAGGGACTGAACAAGTCGAGAAATTGGAAACGTGTGTGTGAGTGTGTGAGAGAGAGAGAGAGGGAGGGAGGGAGAGAGAGAGAGAGAGAGAGAAAGAAAGAAATATTTGGAGTTTGCTATTGCACTGGGACCTTGGTGCCGACCATAATCCATTCCAGGACTTCGGTCAGCACCTGATTTGGTTGTGACCAGAAGCAAGACTGACTGTGCATGTGTGCACACAAAAGAATGGCACGGCAGGGGAAATCTCCATGGCAGGTAAAATCGCCATGGCTGTGTTTATTTGGCACTCGGGGATGTGTTCGTGACTTGAGCGAAGCGTTTAGTAAATTTTGTGGTTAGCACCCGAATTGTTCGTGGTCTGAGTTGTTCGGGACTCAAGGTCCCACTGTATATGGTTTGCTACTATATGCCTGCTATATGGCTGGTACATTTTCTCATAGAACACTGATAAGCTTCTAAATTTCAAGTATTCCTCGGAATGGTCTCAATCTCTCTTTCTCTCTCTCTCTCTCTCTCTCTCTCTCTCTCTCTCTCTCTCTCTCTCTCTCCCTCCCTCCCTCCCTCCCTCCCTCCCTCTCTCTTATATGTATTAATATATGCATAGATCATTCAATTTTACAGTGTATTTGAATTCCTACATGCTTTATAACTCCTTATGTGCAAGTAATTGGATGGCAAACCAGTGCATCCTGAATATACCAGGATGTTTCAAGAAGATGCTTAAAAGCAATTATATATTTCAAATACCCACTTACTATCACAGTGAGTCGTAAACCATGAATCAATTGCTAATTAACTCTGTGTCGCCTGCAACAAAGCAATTGGTTTTACTTCTTGCTTCATTGCACACTTCATGCATATATAAATTGCTCTGGCTTTGTTACTCATCTTCTACTTAATTTGAGCTGCTTCAAAACTATTTATCTCCTCTAAATTGTGTATTAGCGATTGGTGATCTCTTACTCTTCCTGGAAAATCATCTTGCCTCAAAATGTGCCAGACTTGGAAGGAAAGAGCCTCTGCTCTAGTTCTTAATCACAGCTAAGAACCACGTCCTTTAGATGGGTGAAAATGTTTGGTTTTCCTTCAGTTGTGTTGGGGGCCAACTCTGTCCAGATGACTTTGTCTTTGTACATAGAAGTTTCCGTTTTAGCTGGGAATTATTAAATACAATACATATGAAGGATACAATCTTGGGTTCTTTGTGGAAGCTCATGCTCAAATATTAAGGTAATAAGAATAGTTAAGGATGAAAAAATGTTTATCCGGTAGAGCTGGTATGAGATTACTATAATGATGGAAGAACTAAAAAAAGATGATGTGTTTCATTAAAACTGGAGGCCAGAATAACATCCCAAGCTTAGGATACAACTAAGGAAAATAAGTGGTTGATTCTTCTGAATGTTTGTGGTTGAGAGGTTGCTCAGCCTGGAGATCCACAGGATTGTAGAAGAAGCATATTATCTTGTCCCTTTTCAGTCAGGACTCAAATTGGTTCTAGTTCTAAGACAGCCCTGGGACCGAACTCATTGATGATCCCTGACAGATTCAAGTTGGTGGCAGTCAGAGGTGGTATTCAGCCGGTTTGGGCCGGTTCGAGTGAACTGGTAGTGGAAATTTTGAGTAATCCGAAGAACGGCAAACGCCACCTCTGGTTGGCCCCTCCCCCGTTGTTCCTTGTCCTCTATTCCCTTGGTTTTTTTTAGCTCATCTGATTTGCGCGGCAGAGTTAAAAACAGTTTAGCTCTCCAGCACTGATACCAAGAGAGGTTTTTGAGTGCCGCATGCATGTGCAAAGCGTGCATTGGGCACATGAGCACCAGTGGTGGGTTCCGCATCCCGTTGCAACCGGTAAGGCAGCCACCACATGAATGCGCACAGCACTCGCATGCATCCTTACCTCTTGTGACGCCTCTGTGAGTCTCCGCGACGCTCCAGCTGCTCGGGGGGAGTGTTGTGCAGGCGGCGTGTGCTCCGGGCATGTGCACGGAAGCGCCAAAGAGCTCAAATACAGGTACGGCGCTCGGGCAGGGGGGGCCCTCCAGAGCACCAAACTGGAACGGTACCCGGTGCTCCGGGCAGGCACCGGTACGACTCTCCTGGGACACACCACCTAAAAACCCATCACTGATGTGGATGCAAAGTGCTCTCGTAGAACCATTTTGTGCATCGATTTTGGCCTCCCTTGATCTCTCAGGGGTCTTCAGTGCCATTAATCGTAGTCTCATCATGGCCATCTCACATGGGGTGTCTGGAGTGGAGGCCTAACAGCCATTGTAGGATGGTTCCCTTCCTTTCTCCAGGGAAAGTCCTGGCTGGTATCAATAAGGGTGAGGTGGGGTGGAAGAGAGTTTTGTTTATAGGGTCTTATCAGACAAACCAGAAGTTCCTTAGATTTATTCACTTATTTTGTATTTTATATAATTTTGTATTTTATATCTACCATGAAAACTTTGTTTGATTTATCAAGTTTTGTGCAGCAATTTACACTGTTGCTTTGAAATAATTGACTCATGGTTATTTTAAAAGGCTTTTATGTCAGCTGTAATATACGTGCATGAGACCAGACTTTCCAAACGCCTGTCCTGAGTGGAAGGCGAAATCCAACAGACACGGAAGATCTTTCACTGAGAAGTGGCAACGGTAGATTAGGCACATCATAGGTTTGGAAGGATTCTCTACTTTTCCTGGATCAGTCACAGCCAGGAGATTAAAGTCTTTTGATTTCTTTATTAATTTCCCCCCCCCCAATTGATTTTTTTCCCAAATTCAAGTTGCCAAGTTTCTTCCATTTCATACACTTGGAGCAACCTCCCATTTTCAGCTAGCTTAACTTATGGAAAAAGAACTGACCTTAAAATGTTTTTTAAAAAAAATCTGGAATGAAACAGAACATTGTAAAATCGATAAGCAACTAAGCTCATATGCATATTATGGGGACGGCAGATCAGAATATGTCCAGATTCCAAAATACTCATAATGTCTACTTATTTTAGCCCATCAAGCTTAATGCATTGACCGAGTTTTAAAACTATTTGCTTGTGGAATGAAAATTATTCCTGCCAGAAAGCAACTTCTATATTTAGACTAACCCCCAGGTAAGTAGGTAGCTCAAAGAAAATTTATTTGTCTTTCTTGGGAGCGTTTCCATCTCGGTTCCTCTATCACACCAGCGGTGGGATTCAGCAGGTTCTGACCAGTTCTGCAGAGAACCGGCAGTGGAAATTTTGAGTAGTTTGGAAAACCAGTAAATACCTCTGACTGGCCCCACCCCCATCCATCCTCTGCCTCCCGAATCCCAGCTGAATGGAGATTTTACAGCGTCCTTCCCCTGCAAGCCCACAAAGCTACATCCACAGAACCGGTAGTAAAAAAAAAATGAATCCCACCACTGCGTCACACTAACCCATAGATTAATTGTATGGATTTTGCAGTGCATACTTCGTGAAGAGAGCGTCACGTTTTATGTCAATTTACTCTGCTGGGGCTGAGGGTTACGTGGACTTTTGAAAAATGGGCAATATACATCCTGGTGCAGAAATTGGGAGGTGTTAAAGGTAGTCCTCAACTTACAACCATTCATTTAATGACTGTTCAAAGTTACAAGAGCCCTGAAAAAATGACTTATGACCATTTTTCACACTTGTGACTGTTAGGGGCATCCCCACAGTCATGTGAACAAATTCAGGTGCTTAGCAATTGGTTCATATTTATGACGGTTGAGTGTTCCAGGATCATATGATCAACAGAAATTTTGAGACCTTTTGATCAGCACAATCAATGGAGAAGTTAGATTCACTTAACAACCATGTCACTAATTTAACAACTGCAGTGATTCACTTAACAACAGTGGCAAGAAAGGGTATAAAATGGGGCAAAATTCCCTTAACAAAAGTTTCACTTAGCAACAGAAATCTTGGGCTCGATTGTGGTCGAGGACTACCTGTATTTTTAAGAAGGTGCACCTGCGTGTCTCAATGTACACAAACATAGAGAAATCGCTCGTAAACCCAGAGCCCACACACTGTGTTGCCTGAGACCTTGCGGAGCAATCAGAAGAGCAACAGGAGTGACTCCCGGGAAACTGGCCAGGAGGGTCTGTTTCTGAAGGACGGACTGTACTAGTAAAAGATAATATTTGCAGCTCAGGATTCAGCGGTGGGATCCTGGGTCTCTCTGAGCTTGTTTGTTTTCTTGCGGACATTAGGAAGAAAATATCTGCAAGGCAGCAACCAAGGAGCCCCCAGGACGGACCGTTTTCTGTCTGAGAGAACAAGAAGAGGAAACCTCTTGGCCACAAGGGGGGAAATGGGTAAAACGTTGTGCCAAAGGGGTTAAAGAGAAGGTTGGGGAACCCATTGGGCAGAGGAGGAGGGACGGAGACTGACAGGGAGGTCAGAAATATGTCAACAAAGAATTAAGCAAGAAGGAGACTGTGGTGAGGACAGGCATAAGGAAGCAGGGCCAGCACACAAAATGGCAGACGGGAGTGAAAAGGTTGAAGGAGATGCAGTGCGCAGTTGCACCTGTGCTAAGCCGTAAGTTAGGGCTTACACATCATAGTAGCTGAGATCATTCTATCTGCTAAGCTGAATCAAACATAGGGCCTTACGGCTGGTTGCCAGCCCAACTCCTTCTTTTCTGGACTAACGTGGGAAACAAACTGGGGTGAAGAAAGGAAAGAGGGCGTGGCTGTTCACACAGGTGAGTTAAACAAATTCACCAGGTACAGGTGGCTGTGACTAAAAAAAACCCCATTTCACCTCCTTATTTCTGGGCTTGGACTTAAGGTGACCAGATTTTAACATTGGTAAAGTGGGACACCATTGACAGGGGGGGGGGCAGGGGGGGGGTTCTTGATTAATTTTTTTTAAAAAATTGGGACTTTTTAAAAACGGCACGGGACACGGGATAAATTGTTCAAAAGCAGGACTGCCCCTCCAAAAGCGGGACGTCTGGTCACCTTAGTATTGCCCCATTTTACGTCTTTTCTTGTCAAATTTATTAAGTAAATCACTGCAGTTGCTAATTAGTATGGTTAAGTGGATTAGGATTTAAGTGAATTAGGTTTCCCCATTGATTTTGCTTTGCAGAAGGTCTCAAAATACGATCTCACAGGACCTTGGGACACTCGGTCCATCATAACTATGAACCAGTTGTCAAGCGTCTGAATGTAAATCACATGTCCATGGGGATGCAGCAACAGTCATAAGTGTGGAAAATGGTCATCAGCCACTTTTTTCAGTGCCGTTGTAACTTCGGTCACTAAATGTACTGTTGTAAGTTGAGGACTACCTGTATAGTCTTCAACTTACAACCACAACTGAGTTCAAAATTTCCTTTGGCCCTACTTTATGGGGTTTCTTTTGCCACAGAGAAGCTAATCTCCGCAGTTGTTAAGCGAATCATGAAGTTGTTAAGTGAATCTGGCTTCCCCCATTGGCTTTGCTTGCCAGAAGCTGGGAGGGAAGGGTTCAAGTGGTGGTCATGTGACCTCAGACAGTACCCAAATTTTGATCACATGACTATGGGGATGTTGCAATAGTTTTAAGTAGGAGAACTGGACAATAGTCATTTCCCCCCTACCATTGTCCCTTTGAATGGCCATAAATGAATGGCTGTAAGTGGAGGACTACCTGTATGACTCAGGTTCATTGGGAGATAATGCCTTTATACTGTACTTGAACAATTATTTCAGCTCACTCCCAACTGGAAAAGACGGGCGTCTCTGAATTACACACCCAGAAACTGAGTGATAATTAATTACGCCTGTTAAGGCATTGCTTTCAAGACTATAGGTAGTGCTCAACTTATGGCAATCGAGCCCAAAATTTCTGTTGCTAAGCAAGACAGCTGTTAAGTGTGTTTTGCCCCATTTTACGATCTTTCTTGCCACGGTTGTTAAGTGACTCACTAGAGTTATTAAGTTAGTAACAATATTGTTAAGTGACTCTACCTACCCTACTGACTTTGCTTATCAGGTCGCAAAAGATGGGTCCCTGACTTTGGGACACTGCAACAGTCAGAGACGCATGCCAGTTGAAAAAGCCGAGTCTAGAAGATACCCGTGATCCTAAGGGGTGGTCCTAAGTCATTGGAAAATGTCATTGCCTCAATTTTTTCCAGTGCTGTTGTAACTTCAGTCCCTAAACCTAAACTTATAAGTCGAGGACTTGAAGGGGACCAGTTTGCCTTAAGCAACTATTGGACAACAGGGAGTTTTCAATAAGTCCCAGGTGCAGCTCTTATGTCAAACATTCTGCGAATTTCATTTCAGCACCTAAGGATTCAGGCTCAGAAGTTTCGGTCAATTGGCAGACGGCTAAACTCATCTGAAGCGGGTTTTCCGGGGCCGCCTTTAAAGACGCTTTCCCATATTTTCAAGGCGAAGCCGGATGTGCTCCTGCTCCGCATACAGAGGTTAAGAGGACCCTTTGCCTCCCTTCTCCTCTGAGGTCGGATCACCTGTTGGGGCTGGTGACGATAATCTCTGCGGAGACTCTGCAGCAGTCGGAGCTGCGCCCCAGACCAGGACACGTGGCAGCCGCAGAAGTCCTTCAGGTAATGGTAGATCCCCGAGGCGGCGGCCACTCCACTGGAGCCAGAGATGCTTATTGTGTTCAGCTGGTATGTGTCCAGACCGCCAGGCCCGGCCAAAGACCGGTTCACGGATACCGCGAAGGCAGAAGCTGCCCTCAGGCCCAAAAGCCGCTCCAGGAGTTCCTGAGCCGCTGTTGCCTGATGGGCTTCTTCCGCCATCGCTTCCCATGGCCACAAAGGCCGGGAATTAGCAGCGGCTGCAGTGGCGCCCCAAAGCAAAAGCAACAGCGGACGCGAGATAGAAAGGGAGCCCGACGGGAAGTTAGCAACTCCACATTTATAAATGGATGACGGCATTTGGTTGTTCAGTTCTTGCTGAAATCAAATAGGGAGGAAAATCTGATTTGGTACTGATTTTCAGTAATCAACCATTTCCACCATTGCACAAAATAGCTATAAACTGTGACTATTTTCTTCCTGTGATTACAGGTACGTGGATTGGTTATGAAAAGGGATCTGTTGCTTCTATAATGGTAGAATAGTGAATTTCAATTTATTTTTCCACGCCTTTGTAACATTTTACATACTCTTGTTAATTACTGTTAGTATTTCATTAAATAAAATAAAAAATTGAAATACAAAGAAATCAGACAGTAAATAGGAAACACATTATTTGCCAATGCACATTTAAATCATATTTATTTACTCATCTGTTATGGGAGACTCAAATTTTCCCCTGCAATTTTTGTAGGTCGTAGCTGGGCATATTTATCATTCCAAACCTTTCAAGTCTTTTGAAAGAATGGATGAAAACAATTTCTCTAAGTTACCTGATGACATAAAAATCACATTCAGCTCACAAATGAATAACAATGAACAAAACGGACAAAAATGTTGGAAGACATGTTCTGCCTGCAGATATAATTCATAAATCTTGTTCTGTAGATGTGGAGTTGGCTTTAATGTTTCCCACAACCTAAGCTACATTTTCTATAACGTACATTTATTTAGGAGTAAGTTGAAGCCATCAGAGCCTCCAATTTTTGCATGAGAGTTTGGTGTCATTTATCTTCCTTTGTCCTAAATTCAACGTCTTGCAAAATAGGCTCTGTTTTCAAGATCCTTTAAAGGGGGGTGGAGAATTGAGGCAGCTATTGAAGGCAATTGGCAGAGTCACCCAAAGGCCTTATGTGATCTGAGCTACAGTGTGATGACTTTCAAGATCAGCCTTTCAGTATTGTAGGAGGATGTTAGATTCTAATGCTCCTTTGTCTGATCACCCCAGCGATGAGAACTCTCGTTCATCACCTTCAGCCGGGAAAAACTTTGGGATTGCTGCAAGCATCCTGAAATAAGCACCCACTTTGCCCAAGACTTTGCATCCAGCTCAGTGGTGGGATTCAATTTTTTTTACTAGCAGTTCTGTGGGCGTGGCTTGGTGGGCGTGGCAGGGGAACAATACTGTAAAACTTCCCCACTCGAGGGGAAGGTTACTGCAAAATCCCCATTCCCTCCTGATCAACTGGGACTCGGGCAGAGAAGAGATGGGGGCAGGACCAGTCAGAAGTGGTATTTACCGGTTCTCTGAACTACTCAAAATTTCCGCTATCGGTTCTCCAGAACTGGTCAGAACCTGCTGAATCCCACCTCTGATCCAGCTAAAGTGCAATGTTTAGGTGCTACACATTGGCGAGGGCAGATCAAACTTAGCAACTGATGGCCCACCTCTTTCCACCCAACCAGCATTCCAAATGAGATGGTGCTCTCTAGCGCAGTTATGTGTGGATTCTTAGGAATAACCTTCCCCTCATGCATGCCACTTGGGGGGAAAAAAACTGCAGGCTAGCCGCTTACATAAGCACCTATCCAAGATAGGGTACACCAGTTCACTCTGGTGCCCCGGATCTCACGTTTGACGCCACATACAGCAGAATCATCATGAAAGTTTTTTGGACAGCAGCTGAGTAGAATATTATAACCCAAACAAGAAGCTCGGTCATTGTCCCCCCCCCCCCCACTCTTTCCTTTCCTATCAGTTCATTACTAAGGGGAACTTGGAGATCATCCGTGCGGCACAATGGCTTAACCTCCAAAAGAAAGCAAATCAATGTATGCACAATGGTATTTTATACAGAAGGGATACTGGAGTTGGGACTGCAAATGCCAAGTCATTTGCTGAGCCATGGTGGCCAAGTGGTTAGGATGCAACATTGCAGACTAACTCTGTCCACTGCTCAAAGTTGATTCGGCCTTCCATCCTCCTGAGGTTGGTAAAATGAGAACCCAGATTGTTGGGGGCGATGTGCTGACTTAGAGGGGGCTGTGAAGCGGTAGATAAATCTAAGCGATATTGCTCTTGACTTTGGCTGCTTTGCCCAGGTGCCCCAAGGAGAATCTGCTCTGTGCATGCTTATGTGACCGTCCAAATATCCAGAGGGCGTAAAAGTGAAGACACTATTTAAGATTGTTTTGGAAGCTTTATATTTCCCTTTATTCTGTCTTCCGCTTAACATTTGCTACGTTGTGTTTGGGGATGTGTATGTGCGTGACTCTTGTCCTGATCACAGCTTTCCAGAATGTGTTTCTGTGGTTTTGGCCCACTGGGGCAATGTATATTATTGCTATAACCATCCTCACGTTTTTCTACTCATTCAAACAAAAAAATTAATAAACTGCATTACTGAACTTTAAAAATATTTTTAAATTATTTGAATCATGACAGCAACAAATCCAACTGGAATGGGATACAGTAAATCAAATGTTTCTCTGTGTCTGTGCCTGAATCTGGCTGCTTCTGACTTAGCTGCCAGCCTGTGTTGTTAGATGTCAAATAGTGCTAAAGAATGCAAATGGAAAAAAATTCTCTCTCTCTCTCTCTCTCTCTCCTCTATCTATCTATCATCCATCCATCCATCCATCCATCCATCCATCCATCCATCCATCCATCCATCTATCTATCTATCTATCTATCTATCTATCTCTATCTATCTCTATCTATCTATCTATCTATCTATCTCTATCTATCATCTATCTATCTTTCTATCTTTCTATCATCTGTCTGTCTGTCTGTCTATCTATCTATCTATCTATCTATCTATCTATCATCTATCTATTCAGAATTAATTCTTTACAGAACTAAATTAATTTATTTAGCCTTAGACATTCTTATAGGGAGATCCCATTGTTTTGTTTTTAATGTTCCTTTCTCCAATCTTTGTACAAGTTAGCTAGGTGGTAGCTGATTCCAAGTTCCCATTGCCTCCTGAAACCATGAAAAGCAAGTTTTTTCATTGAACTATTAAGACATTTCAAATTATTCCCAATTTAGTTCCATAGCTATGCTGCTGAATTTTTCCACTCAGACATTTGGAATAGGGCTGATTTGTTTTGAACTGAAAACAGAGTGCGCGCTCTATTCCAGGCACTTCCCTAGAACAGGGTTAAGCATGAAAGTTTGGTACTCAAACTGGATGCCAGTAAACCATGCATTCTCTAATAATCAATTCCAGGTTCTAGAACACTATATATGCGTGAGGTGATAGGTATGAGTTGAGAGATATTATAACCAGTGTTGGAGGAAAAATCTAGTCCGTTTCCAAGCTGGGAGAAATACGCTGGAAATAAAATGGAGGCAGGCTTCAGAAAAGAAGGCCTCTGTTTATTTGGCTACCAGAAACTTCTGCGACAGCAGCGTGTTTGTGGGGTTGAGAGTAGGTGGGTTTTTATACATTCTTTGGGGCTTTATGGTTGAGATGCCTGTTCCTGTGTAAGAATGTGTCCTTTAATATTTTTTTTATTACTTTTTTATTTTCCATTTTCATAACATATAATCACATGTATACTATTACATAGCCAATATCATATTGTATTAAGTAGTAAATACATCAGTGCCTCTTGCCATCAACGCCCAGAAAGATAAAAACCCATTATTAGCTCTTTAATATTTTAATGGCTGTTGCCAGATTCCTATGGGGTCGTGAAGGGGTCTACAGGCAAAAAGGGAAATGCAAATCCTAGGTGTTTGTCTGAGCTAATCTTATCAGCTTTGCGTCCCCTAATTGTGTTGCTTATTTGGAGTTTCTTTGCATATGAATGTATTGGCACAGTCTTTCTGAATGGATACAAAATCTCCATTCCTAAAGACCAGCCTTTTCAACCTTCCCCTTGAGGATGTTTTCCTATGGCAGGAAGACCGGTGCCTGTGTGCGTGTGTTTGTGCGTGTGTGTGTGCGCGCGCCCGTGCGCACGCATGCTTTCTGGCTTTGTTAAGAGTTTTTCTCTTCTTCTCCTTTAGGGGAAATATTCTATCCTGCTTCTTTTTTATATTAAGAATAAAGAATATTTTAATCTGGGGAAGGGGGGGAGTTATTTTAAGTACTAAAGGAGATTTTCTTTTAAAATCATATTTAAATGTTACCCATGTAGAGCAGTAATGGTATTCTATTCTATCTACTACCGGTTCGGTAGCTGAAGCGAGCATTCTGGGTGCAGAAGGTCCGTGATGGCATCAGGGTGGGTGGGCGGAGAAAACCACCGCTAATGTAGAGCCCTTGAGATAGGATTAAGCTGGAAACTGATCCATGAGGGCTAGTTTGCTGACAATGTTTTCATATAAAGCATGGGTGTCAAACTCGACCACGTCACATGACGAAATTGCGACTTTTTTGCCTTTGCCACCCGTTTGACACCCCTGATATAAAGCAAGGACATCATGAGAATAGGAAGTGGGCACTTCCAATGGATACCTTGAGGGGTTTGTGACCAATGCCAATCATACTGCGAAATTCTGAACTGCAGGAATCTATGGAGTACAGAAAGTGTAAGCAAACTTCATAGCATGTAATCTGATTTGGAGGGGTGTTAACTTCAAATTCTGTTTTTGCTATTAGAAGTCCTAGGTGTCTTAGAGACAGTTATTCTAATAGCTTTATAAATGTTTCCATTTTAATAAAGCTGTGTGTAGCCAACCTTTATTTACCAATAAGAACACTATTTTCTGGAGAATTATTGTCGATTATACAACACCTCTGTTTTAACTACATTATACTCTCCTCAGAAGAGTGTTCAGTGGCAATTTATTCAGCCATAAAACATAAAAAAATAATCCTGATTATTTTATCCTGAAGTGAAAGAAATGAGCCACACCTACTATTTTAACCCAAGTTACTAGCACAGGCGCAGTTCTGGGTAAACATGTGCAGCGTTATTATACCACAAACTTTTGTTCTACTTAAGGCCATTAACGTTTACTGTTATGGTCAGTTAACACCACGCCCTGCATAGCAGCAACTGCAAGAGAAGAGAGGTTGTTGCGAAATGTAAGAGTAGAGTGTAAAATGAGACTCTTCAACTGCGTGTAATTCTCAGGTTTTAAAGATTCCTTCACATGAGAAGGTTGTTGCAAACATTATTTAGCTTTCCAAAATAGTTTTCAAAACGTTTCTCCCGTCGTACATGTTCAGAAACAAACACTGTATGGATAAAAGTATATCGTCTGCAATAGGTAAAGCTGGAAGAAAACAGGCTGTCAGGGCTGCTTCACTTGATATCCAAGAAAGAAACCACTCAACTCCATTTTGCAGAATTAAGAGTACTTTTACTGGTTATAAGTAAATAGAAGCTAAGCAAAGCTGGATCTGAGATAAAAGCTTGCGGAATCATTAGATATCAATGTATGACCCATTCCCCTCCCCTTGGTTACCCCAGCCCATAGTCCAATCCAATTTCTCCACAGGTGTCAGGTGGGAGACATCTTCAAAAACCATCATCAGGTTGGTATGCCGGACAGTTGGCCTTGGCGGGAAACTCCTCTCCCCGCTACACGCGCAGTGAGAACAACTCCCTTCTTACGGTCCCTCCTGTACAGAATATTATTTCCCACACCCAAATACCATGCCCCCCCCTCCTCCCGCGTTTCAATGGCAGCCGAAAAGCAAGCAGCAAAACAGAGGCTGACACATACTATGTGGGAGATATAAAATAAATAATAATCTAGAGTTGTATTTCTTAAACTTTTTTCATTCAGGACCTCTTCCCATTTTGAAGTTACAACAGCCTCAGAAAAAGAGGCTTATGATCCATCCTCAAAGTTACAACCTTTCTACCACTAAGATGGTCACTTTATTACAATTTGGGGGCCATTTCGCATTTTCAAGTAGACGGAGGGATTGGCGAGACGGGAGGCGCCTGAGGTAAGTTAGAACAGCTTTATTCAGAGAGTTAACTATGAACAAGTTAAAGCGATTCAGCGCCTCGCCCTGCTTGACAACTATTTATACGGAGCTGTCAAGCAGGGCGTCCAATAGGCGCGCTTCTGACAGCCCGCGCTCAGCCAGCCGCGCCTTAGCCAATCAGGCGTGGCCTGGCTGTTGCCGGCTGTCATTCGTAAGCGCGAGGACTTAACCCATTTTACATGATTGCAGCGCCATGTGGTCATGAGATTTCAACTTGAGAGCTTCCTAAACGGCTTCCAACAAGCAAGTCAACTAGTGAAGCCAGATTCACTTAACGAGCATGAGATTCGCTTAACAACCATAGTAAAATGGTCATAAAATCAGCTACACCACCCAGTCCCAATTGTGGTTGTAAGTCCAGGACAGAGTTTTATACATGCACACACACACACACACACACACACACACACACACACACACACACGTGTGTGTGTATGTGTGGTCCTCAACATATAACCACAATTGAACCCAAAATTTCTGTTGCTAAACGAGACATTGGTTCATTGAGTTTTGCCCCATTTTATGATCTTTCTTGCCATAATTGTTAAGTGAATCACTGCAGTGGTTAAGTTAGTAAGACGTTTGCAAAGTGGATCTGGCTTCCCCATTGACTTCGCTTATCAGGAGGCCACAAAAAGAAGTGACCCCCGTGGCCCCAGGAAACGGGAAATGCCGTAAATATAAGGCAGTTGCCAAGCTTCCAAATTCTGATCATGTGACCATGTGGTCCTAAGTCACTCTTTTCAGTTCCCCGGAAATAAGACAGGGTGGTATTTCTTTTGACCCCCGAATGAACTGTTGTAAGTCAAGGACTGCCTGCATTTCCTTCTCATACCTGCCTGTGGACAGAAGCTTGGGTTCCCCTCTTACGGATGAACAGGGGGCAGCTGGGGTGAGGTTGCTAATTCGGCTAAGGACGTTGGGAGGGACGTTGGGAGGTTCACAATGCAGTTCAGCTTCAGCCACGCAGGGCTCTGGGGGAGAGTCAGGGTGAACTCTCTTCTTCTCCCCGAGCGCCAGTCAGTCCCTCCCCATTATTGTTTTCTGATTTCCCCATCGGCTGCAGACTCATTCGTAGTTAGGGTTTTTCTTCCACTTGTGAACTGATTCAAATCAAATATCTTTATTAGACTTCGACCAGCCTTTACGGGACTAAAGGGAGTTTGACGCAACAAAGGAAAAAACCCACAATTGGATAATAAAATGTGACATCTAAGTTTTCCACAGCTGTGTAGTTTGGTGAAGATATTTGGCACCTGATACAGGAATGTGGGGTTAGCATCCCTTTAAAAAAAATAAATACAGAATTTATCAGTGCAGCCCACGCATTTGGAACAGTTTGGGCTATCATAATACACCTGGGGGCGTCTTAAACACAATGTGAGGATGTGAGAGAGATCCACAAGGGCAAATATGGAATCCTATGAAATTTTCCTGCCATAGAATTGCTAGGAGAGCTCAGAATGAACTCTGGTAAAGGCCCATTTTGGGGGTTGGATAGTGGTGGGATTCAGCCACTTCGCAATTATTCGAGAGAACCAAACAACATCAAACATCAACCAGTTGTTGGAAGAAATCTTCATTTTGTTCTTTTCCCCACTTTACAGGGCTAATCCTGTAAGGAAGGCAGGAAGGAAACATTCTGGTGTTGCTTCTAGCCTCAGCTTTATTGCCCTGCTTACAGAAACTGCCTCTCCGGTTAACCCTTATGACGTTGTAATAGTTAAGCGAAGCGCCCATCAACGGGAGTGACCTTGAGTTGGCCACGCCCACCCAGTCACATGACCACCGAGCCACGCCTACCCAGCTGGTGATTAGGGCAGAGAACCGGTTGTTAAATTATTTGAATCCCACCCCTTGTTAGGTTGTATAGATACCCTGCAGTAGAAGGCTTGTGACTGTCTAGCATTTGGTGGAGAAAGAAAAAGCAGAGCCAGAGAACAAGAGACAGAAAACCATAAATCCTTCGCTTAAATATGGGGACGGCCACTCAGAACATCTTCCAGTTGTTTGGCGAGTCCTGGTTTCCAAGGAACAGAGTTTTACAAAATATTGTGCTAGATTTCAAGGGCCAGGTCTTTGCCAGTACCTGGTGGAGGATGACTCATGTTACGCCAATCTTTTTATCAGCCTGTGCTGGTTATAATTCTGCTTCCTGGTTACTGTTTGGCCACTGTGGGAGTCTTCTGAAGTGCTGGCTTGAGCTTTGAGCCCTAAGCAAACTGACACTTGAAACCGAGTCCCTGAAAAGAGTGAATCCCTTTTTATCAGCCATCCAAACTTTAACCATTGTTTTTATTATGCTAGAAGAAAGTAGGCATACAAACATTGTAACTACTCCTTCTGCTATTTATTTTTTTATTGCTCTAAACCATTTAAGCCTCCTATTCCTCAAAATATATTCTTGTTTCACCAATCCAGACAGTTACAACATACTGTTTTCCTATTTGGCTCAGAAGATGTGGTCCATCCAAGATAAAATGCAAGCAGGTTGATGTTTTCATATCAGGAAATGATCGTTTCTTGATTCCTTGATTTTTAAAATTACAGCATGGTTGGCTGGGGAATTCTGGGAGCTAAAGTCCACACATCTTAAAGTTGCCAAGGTTAAGAAGAAACCCTGCTTTAAAAGCCTGACTTTCCTCCCAAATTTAATTTTTTAATGGATGTCTAAGCTTCCCTGGTAAAAAAGATGCTCTGATCTTAAAGGTTCAAAATTAATACCCTTTTTTTTCTTGTTCTCTTATCTTCCTTTTGAATAGGACTTTTCCAATAAAGAGTTTTTGTTTCCTATAAAAAAGGCACAATCCATGTTTTTCTTTTTTTTAAAAACTCAATCAAGAGATCAGACACGGAAAATGGAAATACTGTATGTTATTATTGTTGCTGGCAACCTATAAAAAGGAAATTTGTTGGTCTCTCCTTGATCAAAAAGTATACAGTAATCCTCAACTTACAACCTCAATTGAGCCCAAAATTTCTATTGCTAAGTAAGACATTTGTTAAGTGAGTTTTGCCCCATTTTTTGACTTTTTTCACCATGGTTGTTAAGTAAATCACTGCAATTGTTAAGTTAGTAATACGGTTGTTAAGTGAACCTAGCTTCCCCCTTCACTTTGCTTGTCAGAAGGTTGCAAAAGGTGATCACATGAGCCTGGGATACTGTAACCGTCACAAATAGGAGTCACTTGCCAAGCCTCTAAATTCTGACCATGTGACCCTGGAGAGGCTGCAAGTGGGGTCATAAGTGGGAAAGCGGTCATAAGTCAGGGTTTTTTCAGTGCTGTTGTAACTTTGAACAGTCACTAAATGAACTGTTGTTACTTGAGGATTACCTGTCATCCTTGCTGACGACGATTTGGAAAAAGGAAATTTGTCAGAACTCCCAAGTTCCGTTTTGTGGGCAAATGCAGATAGTTTCAGATCAGCTCCCTGCCCAGAGCCGAATGATTGGAAGGGATCCGTCCGCAGGAGAGCTGCGCGGAAGCTCTCGTCGGTGGGACTTGCGCTGGGCAAGCATGAATGGTGATTTCAGATGGTGCTGGGCTTCCCCCCCCTTTCATCTGTCCGGGTTCAAAGCAGCTCTGGAGCTCCCAGGCGCCGCATTCCATCGGCAGGCACCGTCTTGTTCCATGCTGGAATGCTGGGCCTCTGTTAAAACACCTGCGTAAACCTTGATACTAAAGAATAAAAAAAGATTGAGGCTGCCCTCCATGATTTTATAGACAGGGACACAATTGATTTCAAAAGTGCAATTAAAAGAGGGGGGGATTTATGGGAGCCATCAGGACCCTCCGCATTGAAGCCCAATTGGCAGCAAACAGCAGGACGAAATTGCTGTAAAAGCAGAAGGGAGCGTAAAACATTCCTACCTCCGTTAAGGGGGTATTGATGGCGGCTCTTTGAAGACGGCTTTCACCTGCTTACCACGTGTTTAACTGAGGGTGGATAAAAAGATTCAGAAAAGGACCTCAGATGGAGAAAAAATACTTTTCAGCATGGAATGAATTGTTTTTGAATGTTTTAATATTCCGTTGTGGAAGCACCTGGCCTTCCTTGCCTGGTCTTGGAGAAAGATAGGTAGGGTCACCCGCGGTTAGCAGGGACGTCCACAGAGGGGGGGGGAAGAGTGTCAAAAAATCAAGATGGCAACTGGCGAAAAAATAAATAATTGAGATGGCAACAACAGAGTCAGTTTTGTCTAGTGGTTAAGGCACCAGGTTAAAAACCAGGAGACTGTGAGTTCTAGTCCTGCCTTAGGCATGAAAGCCAGCTAGGTGACTTTGGGCTCTCTAAAGCCCAATCTACCTCATAGGGATGTTGTTGTGAGGAACATATAGGAGGAGGGAGGATATTATGTTCACTCTCTTGAGTGGTTTATATAAGGTTAGGATATAACCTTATATATCACTCGCTGGGGAAAGAACTTTGGGAGACCAGAGGAGGCAAGACAGAGAGGAATCCAGGAGGAGAAAACTCCTGAGCTTGCCTCTGCTGTCTGGACCTCTCCAGTGGGCAGGGGGTGAGCGTGGAGCGACAGGGCTCGGGCAGGAAGTCACTTCCGGCTCCATTTCACCATCTGGTTCTTGCGAAGTGGTGCGAACCGGCAAAAACCCACAACTGATCCAAACCCTCGCCAGGCCATCTCCTGCGAACCCAGTCTAAAACCTTGGTGGGGGTCGGATCACGGCGGGTATGAGACGCAATATCAGTGGATGTCAGCAGCAAGTTAAGCTCATCGACCACCATAATAGGACAAATTGGAGCCGGATCCTGGGCCTTTAACAGCAGTGGACAGCGGCTCAGCATGTCAGCCATGCCCTACCTACTTACCTGAGCAATGCTCCAACCGACAGGAATGCCAAAAATTCGGACCGTCTCAGCATCCTTGGAGAAAGGATAGGGGGAGTAGGACGATCACCTGATAAAATCCCCAGTAGAGGCTTGTGATCTGTCTCGAGGATCTTTCCTCCCTTGAAAGACTTCGCTGAATGTGAATGAGCAGAATTCACAGTAAGTTAATGAAAGGGCTTTTTGTCGGGACCAGGAGTTTGCTTCGTGCTCTCGGGAAGCCTCGGTCAGAACATAGCCCAGGATCACCCAACTGGCTTTCATGGTTGAGGTGAGACTTGAACTCAAGTCTCAAGCCTCTTTCTCTCCTGGTGCATTAGACACTAGACCAATTCTCCAGAATCTGATACCATCAACATAAAAAAGCAATTGTTTGTGACTTCTACCCAGAGGAAAAATGTGTCTGCATTTGGACTACATTTTCCTTCAGAAGTCCAGACTACAGATTTTAGATCAGTGGCTGTGGTATTCTGGGAGTAGGTGAAGGTCACACCTCTTCAAGTTGCTGAGGTTGATGGACACTGATCTAGATCTCCTTTTGGGGGTCCTCAGTGAAACTAGCTTGTTTAATTTTATTTTAAGTAATGGCCATTCTAGAAACTTTTTGCTGTACAGTGAGCTAAATTGCTCCATCAGTCAATTAAACCATTTTAATTGTGTCTGTTTCAAATTATATTCATCTCATAGATGGAAAAACACTATGCCGATTACCTCCATTTTTATGATGACTATATTTTGTGCAAACAGTTTTAAAACGGCTTGTTCTTTAGTTGTTAATATAGTAGTATGCAAAAAAATTAGCTGTTAAAGAGATTTATTATCCTTGTTTTCCCTCTTCCCACTCTCAGTCTCTCTGTCTCTGTCTCTCTGTCTCTCTGTCTCTCTCTCTCTCTCTCTCTCTTTAATACACAGACATTAATTCCAGCCTTTTCTCACAATGCACATTAACACTGGGAATATATTTCAATCAGAGTAGAGCTGGAAAGGACCTTGGAGATATTCTAGTCCAGCCTCCTGCAGGAGACCCATTTCAGACAAGGGACTGTCCGGCCTCTTCTTAAAAGCCTCCAGTGATGAAATACCCACAACTTCTGGAGGGAACTCCTGTTCCTCTGGTTCATTGTCCTTCATTGTTAGGAAGTTCCTCCTTAATTCAGAGGTTGCTTCTCTCCTTGATTAGTTTCCATCGATTTCTTTTTCTTTTCTGGTGCTGTGAACATTCAAAATCTGTCACGAAGTATCTTTTCACACAAGGTTCCAGCCATAGTTCTGTGTAAAAAAAATATCCATCTCTTTTATCATTATGGTAAGGCTAAGCAAATATTTTGTGAATCAAAAATGCCAGCAACGTTACTGACCCATATAACACATGATCCAAAATGGTAACGTACTACAGAGGGAGTCTTTTCCATAGTAGATGCTTAGTTAGCAAACTCAGATATTAGAATTTGGTCACCTTTGAATGCATATAAAAGTTTAAGGAGTTTAAATGCATCTTTAAAGCTGTGGTTGGTCACCCAACCATACAAAGTGTGTATGCAAGTAATTTTAAGCAGGACTTGAGGATTCCAAAGGTTGTGCACCCTATTCTTCTTCAGGATTGCTCTGGGACAAAAGAAGCAGATGGAGAGGAGCAATGTTCAGAATAACAGGAAATGACAGAATGACAGAATCGGAAGGTACCTTGGAGGTCCTCTAGTCCAACCCCCTCCTCAGGCAGGAAACCCTATTCCATTCCAGACAAATGGTTATCCAATCTCTTCTTTAAAACTTCCAGCCACAACTTCTGGAGACAACTGCTTTGATTGATTGATTGTTCTAACTATCAAGAATATCCCGAAGATGCTTTTTTCAAGAGGCAACTGGACTTTCTGGTTTTTCTTTGAAGATGTTTCACTTCTGATCCAAGAAGCTTCTTCAGCTCTAATTGGATGGTGAGGAATGGAAGGATTTATACTCCTTGCAGACAGCTGGTCATTTGGATTATTTTATCTGTGTCATCAGGGTCCTCTGAGTAGTGCAAACAGGTGTGGAACCGTTGAAAGGACTGCGTTGTAGACTGGAGAGAGATGATGTCAAATCTATTGAGAGGGGACTGTTCAATTTTGACATATATGCCCTCTTTCACCCCCCCCCCTCTTTCAATAGAGCGGTCCTCTCTGTCCAAAATGTGGACTTCACTGGTTTTAAAAGAGTGGCCTTTCTCTTTGAAATGCGGATGTACTGCTGAATCTTGTCCTGATGGGTTTGTTTTCATGTTGTGCCATGCATTTATGAAGTGGTTGTTTTCTTTCCCCAGTGCTTCCCCATAGAAAAAAGCACCTTTGGGACGATCATGAGCTGGATGGCTGGGAATCTCCATAGACATTTAACTGTCAAGAAATTTCTCCTTAGTTCTAGGTTGCTTCTCTCCTTGTTTAGTTTCCATCCATTGCTTCTTGTCTTGCCTTCAGGTGCGTTGGAGAATAGGTTGACGCCCCCCCCTTCTTTGTGGCACCCCCCTGTGGGAACTGTTCAAGGCAGAAGTATTTAATGTACATTAAATTTCTATGTGTCCTATGCTGCCCATCTCCTCTATAAGGTGCCTGAGCAGCTTACAGTTTATAAAAAGAAAACAATAGATATAAGTAATTAAAATATTACAACCATTCAATTTAAAACTTTAAAACTATAGGAAAAACCAGGACTAAGAGATGAGGATAAGATTGTCTTACTTCATCAACCATCTTCAGGACTGAGCCTCCCCTCAGGACCCCAACTGGCAAAACCTAATTTTCACACCCTTCCAAAAGGCCAAAAGTGTGGGGGCCATTCTCACATCTGGTGGCAGAGTGTCCACAGCAGAAAAGACTCTTCTCTTTGAGCCTGCCCATCAGGATTTCTTAGCAGGTGAGATCCGTAGCAGGGCTCTTCCGCTGCCACCACGAGTGGGATGGAAAGACTCATTGCGGTGGGAAGGCTCTTCAGATACCTCAGACCAAAACACCATGTAGTGGTAACCAATATCTTCATTTGGACCCGGAAGCAAACTAGCTACTAATGCAGCTGTTGCAACAGTAGTGTTATTTGTCTCCCCAAAGAGATCCCATAAATGTGCACAGTGGTGCATTCTGCACCAGCTGTAGTTTCCAAATATTCTTCAAGGGTGGCCCCATATACAGTGTGTTGCAGTAATCCAGGCAAAAGAGGACTAGGGCACGAGGGTCTGTGTACACCAGGGCTCTCCAACCTTGGCGACTGTAAGACTTGTGGACTTCAACTCCCAGATTTCCTCAGCCAGCAAAGCTGAGGAATTCTGGGAGTCGAAGTCCACAAGTCTTAAAGTTGCCAAGGTTGGAGAGCGCTGCTGTACAGGGCCTCACAATCCAGGTAAGGGAACACTCTCATTATACTTTACTTTCAGTTGTTTACCCTCCACTAGATGATGTTGTTTGAATTCACGTCACTTATGTCAGTTTTTTGCAAAACTATTGTAAAATGCAGTCAAAAGACCACAGCAGTGGAGGGCGACCATCAGAACTTCAAATCCAGGACGTAAGTAACTCCAAGGTAGGTTTGTCATCATAACTCAAGGACTGTCTATAATTTACCTTCTTGTATTAAATCAGAATCAATGTGGGAAGACCACAGAGCTGTACACCAATTCATCTGCAGCTACTAAAACTAAGGAGGACTGATATTTAGCTCTCCTTTTTCCAATGAAAAATGATTTTGCTGTGATCATGTAAGATACTTCCCAGCTGCAGAGAGGACCCGTAGCCGGGTCTGGGATCCAGAGTCCCACAGTTTCTCATTCGTTGCTTTTCACCCACATGGCATTTTGGAGTGGGGAAATCATAGTCCAAAGTATCTTGGGGAGACGCAATAGATTCTCAGGAAGTGAACCGGCCTTCCTCTTTTTTGCTGCTGTTTCTGACTTATTCCTCTCTGACTGCACACCTAGGGAGTGAGTAACAAACACATTCCATTGCTCTAAAAACACAATCTATAAATTACAGCAACAGCCGCAACCAAATGCTCCAAGAATGCACCCACTGGCTTATTGTTTGGTTTTTAAAGGGAAGGGTTGGTTTTTTTTTTTTAATCCAAGTAAAGACAAGCATAGTTACAGCCTGCTTCTCAGACGCAAAAAATGAAAATAAAATCTGCTTGCAAAAAACACACATGCACACCTACACACGCACACTCAGGATCACATTGATTGCACTTTCAGTGAGTGTGTTTTGCAAGCAGATGCCTTATGAGTTTCCAATATTAATCTGAATTTGTCCTCTACTTTAACCATATAATAGCACCATTTTGCATGCATAAGCTTCCCGCTCCTTGAAATCCAAAATCTGGCATTATTAAGACTCATTTTGTTTTTTTGCTTTCAAGTTTTTAAGGGGTGAAAAGATTAAAGGTTATGATAACCTGTGGAAGAGCAAAGCCTTTGGCAACAATTGCTACTTTGGTTTTCAAAGAATCAGATTTCTTTTATGGTGAGGAAACTGACCTATGCAGAGTCAACCAAAGACTTTTCACCGCCTGAGGCAAACAGTACTATGGACCTCTCTTTTCTATGTACTGAAACCTACCTGATTGCAGAAAAAAACTTAGGGACCAAGGAACAGAGCATGTTTGTTGGTATACAAACCTCAGACTAGTTTAAAATGAAGGGCTTTCATCCAATCTTTGCATGTTTTCTCTTTTTAATGTTAGGTGTGAAAGTCCAGGCCCACACATGAAGGTGTATAATTAAGCTGAATTATTGCTCCAAAGCCTATGCAAAGGAATCTCAACCAACGGTTAGCATCTGCTTGGAATTAGCTAAGGGTGAACGGAATTCAAGGTGTGGGGTGGACCTGGTCCCCCTGTGGCTACGTGGGGATCCTTGCAATAGATGTAGTGAAATAAATGGAAAATTAATAATGACGAATTCAAGGCCCACTAACTGATTTGTTATACACTGCATAGCATTATTCAAGGCCAGAAAAGTTAACATGTTAATTTTCTTAGTGTAGAACATGGAAATCTTTGAATCCTATTTTCTGTTTTCCTCTCCACCCACCTGTAAGAGTTTCTCTTTGCAGTTTTATTTCACTTTATTCAGAAAGCAATTTTTCACCGAGTGACATTTTTGAAATTTTACTGTTCTTCTTGTAACCAGTTATTTTGGTCATAAATCAGATCTCATTTGAGGTTGCTTATAATATTTCATGCCAACATTGTGTGATAAATTCAAGCTCTCCTTAGTTCCTAAAATAAATAGAAAGGGAAATCCCAATAAAGCAGAACCGTTGGCCCCTTTTCCATTGTTCCCTTTAAAATAAAGGATATGTAACGGAAGAGAATATTTCTATAAACCCTTGACAATTTTATTTTTGTAAAATATCATAGCATCAAGTCAAGTCCAAAATGGTTGATCTGTTTACTTGTTCCTTCTGCATCAGTTTCTTTCTTTTGCCAATCCTCTTTTTTTTAAAAATAACCTTTTATTTTATAAAATGCCATTACAAATTTGTACATGATTGGAAAAACTGGAAACAAAGTAGGCTAATGAGGACTAGTATCAAACATGACCAAGAGACTCCTTTCAGAGTTCATGTTGTATTACCGCTGTCCACCATTGGGGGTCCTCCATCAGGCAAAGGCCAATCTAGGTCAGTAGGGTTGCACAACACAGAATGCCAGGCCTGCAGCCACGTTCCTTTCGGATCTTTGCCCTGCTTCTATCCTGCTCTGCTGTTTCCGTAGTGGGGAAATGGGACAGGGGGGGGGGGGGAGAGGACGGAGTAGAATGTTACGTAGCCCCAGTAAAACTCCTTTCTCGTTTGCCAAGGTCGCCCTTTGTCTTGGCACCTCTGGACCTCTGATCGGAACTGGATGGGTGGAACTGCCAGCATGGCAGTGGAAGATTGGACCATGGGATGGACTTGTGGGTCCCAAGATCATGAACTTTAACTTGGGGGGGGGGAACGGAAGAAGCTTCAGATTCGGGTTTTCCCCCGGATGTGCCAGCATGGCTCTCTTAATAAATTGGAACTTTGAGCAGCACGTTGCCTTGGACTCTAATTTAATTTTGGATGCTATCTGGAACGCTAAGACAGAATCAGCTCTGTATCCCCAAACCACGACTGCTGCAGGCAGGCCACATCTGGACCACTAGCTCGGTGTGGCAGCTCCCATCATCCCTGACTGTTCGCTAAAGCCAATCTGGGAAATCACACCTTGCCTGCCCCTGCAGGAGCAGACGCTGTGGCCCTCCTAATGTTGCAGATTTAAATCCTAGTCTGGCTGCCTTTTGAATACGGATACTCCTCGACTTATGATCACAACTGAGCCAAATTTATGTTGTTAAGCAGGATAGTTTTTAAGTGAGTTGTGCCCAATGTTGTGAACTTTTTGTCATGGTTGTTAAGCAAATCCAGCTTCCAGCATTGCTGGCTGGAAGCCAACTGGGAAGGTTGGAAATGGGGATCACATGACCCCAGGATGCTGCAAACATTATAAATACAAGCCAGTTGCCAAGCCCCTCAATTTTTATCACATGACCTTGGGGATGATATGTGAGTTGTAACTGCAAGGATTGGTTGTAAGTCACTTTTTTCATTGCCGTTGTAATTCTGAAGAGTCACTAAGCACATGATTGTAAATCAAGGACTATATGCCTGGAAATTTGGAAGGCGCTACCCAGGGGTTCCAGATCCCGTTGCAACCGACATGCTGCCACGGGGCCCGGCGTCCCCCACGTGAACATGTGGATGCGTACTTACCGCCCGCAATGCTCCAGCTGCTCGGCAGAGTGTTGTGCAGGCGCCGTATGCTCTGTGCGCATGTACGAAAGCCCCAATCGGCTCAAATAGCGGTGAGGAGAGCGGGTGGGCTGGTGGGCCCTCCGGAGCACTGTACCGGAACGGTCCCTGGTGCTCCCAGCAGGCACCAGTATGCCTGTAGTGGGGTGTACCGACCGTATCCCACCATTGGCGCCACCTAATTCTTTGTCTCAAAAATCAAAATGCCTTGGCAGACCTGCACAACGTACTGAAAAAAAAATGGTTCAGAGACATTATCAGGCAGGAAAGAGTAAAATATATTGTTCCTTAATTTATCTAAATTGCAGTTTCTAACGAATGCTTGAAGAAGCAGTTGTCAGGCTAACGTTGCACGTAGTTACAATATGAGGTACAATTTGACCTAGAGAGAAAAACCGCAGGCAGTCAGGGCCTGCTTGCTGGCTTTCATTCCTAGCTCCTGATTCCGAAGAAAGCCTAAAACCAAAGACTTCCCCGTGGATGAGACGGAACAGCACCAGCTCTCGTGCAGTCCGATTTAATGAGTGCTAGGCTGGTAGTAATGGCCTTTTGTTTTGATTTCAAGTAATTAGAAAGGATCAAAGGAGCTTTTGGACCTGTCTTTTCTAATATTGGGCAGGAAGTTTTTATATCACAATTTTCAAAGCAGCTACTATCACAAATTTGCTAAACTAGCTTTGGGATTCTACAATACAATAGCAGAGTTTGAAGGGACCTTGGAGGTCTTCTAGTCCAACCCCCTGCCTGGGCAGGAAACCCTCTACTGTTTCAGACAAATGGCTATCCAACATCTTCTTAAAGACTTCCAGTGTTGGGGCATTCACAACTTCTGGAGGCAACTTCTGTTCCACTGATTAATTGTTCTAACTGTCAGGAAATTTCTCCTCAGTTCTAAGTTGCTTCTCTCCTTGATTAGTTTCCATCCTCTCTTCTTGTTCTGTCCTCAGGTGCCTTGGAGAATAGTTGGACTCCCTCTTCTTTGTGGCAACCCCTGAGATATTGGAACACTGCTATCATGTCTCCCCTGGTCCTTCTTTTCGTTAAACTAGACGTACCCAGTTCCTGCAACCGTTCTTCATATGTTTTAGTCTCCAATCCCCTAATCATCTTTGTTGCTCTTCTATGCACTCTTTCTAGAGTCTCCACATCTTTTCTACATCATGGCGACCAAAACTGAATTCCAAGTGTGGCCTTACCAAGGCATTATAAAGTGGTATTAACACTTCACGTGATCTTGATTCTCTCCCTCTGTTTATGTAGTCTAGAACTGTGTTGGCTTTCTTGGCAGCTGCTGCACACGGCTGGCTCATATTTAAATGGTTGTCCACTAGGACTCCAAGATCCCTCTCACAGTTACTACTATTGAGGAAGGTACCACCTATACTGTACCTGTGCATTTCGTTTTTCTTGCCTAAATGTAGAACCTGACTCTTTTCACCATTGAATTTCATTTTATTAGATAGTGCCCAATGTTCAAGTTTGTCAAGATCCTTCTTAAGCCTATCTTCTGGAGTGTTGGCTATTCCTGCCAGCTTGGTGTTATCTGCAAATTTGATGAGTTCCCCTTTTATTCCCTCATCCAAATCATTGATGAAGATGTTGAAGAGTCCTGGGCCCAAAACAGAGCCTTGTGGTACTCCACTGCATACTTCCCTCCATGTAGATGCAGTTCCATTGAGGACTACATGTTGAGTGTGGTTGGTCAGCCAGTTACAAATCCATCTGGTGGTGATGCTGTCCAACCCACATTCTTCTACTTTATCTAGTAGTAGTTTATGGTCTACCTTATCAAATGCCTTACTGAAGTCCAAGTAAGCTATATTGATGGCATTTCTCTGGTCCACTCATTTTGTCACTTTGTCAAAGAATGCAATAAGATTAGTCTGGCATGATCTGTTTTTGACAAATCCATGTTGGCTTTTGGCTATTACTTTGTTTACTTCTAGGTGTTCGCTAATTCATTGCTTGATTATCTTTTCCAGAATCTTTCCTGGTATTGAGGTCAGGCTGATAGGTCCATAGTTTCCTGGATATTTTTTTTCCCCTTTTTTGAAGATGGGAACCACACCAACTCTTTTCCAGTCCTCTGGCAGTTCCCGGGTGCGTCAGGATCTCTGAAAGAGATAGTTCAGTGGTTCTGAGATCTCATCTGCCAGTTCCTTCAGAACCCTGGGGTGTAATCCATCCGGTCCTGGTGATTTGAACTCATCTAGGGTAGACAGGTGCTCACTTAACATTTTCTTCTCTATTTCAATTTGTGTTCCTACTCTGATTTTTGTGGTGCTGTTTTTGACAGGTTGGACTGTTTTATCCCTTTGTGTAAAGACAGATGCAAAAAATGAGTTAAATAGTTCTGCTTTCTCCCTGTTGCTTGTCAGAACAGCCTTTTTTCCCCAATAATGCTTTAGTCCCATAAGCTTGAAGATATGTACTGGATTCTTAACTTGGCTAAAATATCTTCTTCCTCAAAAATGCAATTTTATCTAATGTGGTGTCTTTCAGTTGAATTTGAGTTATAGCTTCCCTGATTCCCAGTCAGCACATATAAAGAGTTGTGAGGCTTGTAGTCCACTCTTACCTGGAAAAGGCAATTGATAGAATAACACTGCATACAAAAAAACAAAACCATCATAAGTCTATCTGATCCTGCAGGTTTCTATTGAAAGTTGCTATACTTTTGAAATTTATTGATGTCAATGGCTGCAAAACACATCTAGTTTTTTAAAAAAATTATTTGGCTCTTCAGGTTTGATGAGGTCTGCACAGGAGCCAATCATGAAATGCAGCTTGTTCATACATATCTTGATTGTCATAGCTACTGTTCTCTTGACAGACTTTGGGTAGAATCACAGTCAAGCCAATGTAGATCCACAGTGTACTGACAAAGGAGCCTTGGAGAGAAATAGCTTGCAACAAGCATGCAACTTTTTCTTAACACTGCAGCATCCTGCAGTGAATTCTGGGGAATCCTGGATTCTGGGAGTTGAAGTCCACACATCTTAAAGTTGGTTGACATTGAGAAACGCTGATCTTACAGGATGTTTTGCCCTTAGAACTGGCATCAGCTGTTTGCAGTGATAGGCCAGGCAGTCAGATTCGTGTCACAGATTAAAATGTAATTGCTTTGCATGCATACAAAATAAATGGTTGCCCTAAAAATGAAAATATTGCTGCAGCACGGTTGAGGAAAGGGAGGCAAAAGTATGTTCATGCAAAATGTCACTTTCCAGTGCAGATCTACTGTAATCTAGGCGTCCTCTTGTTTAAGTTTAAGATGCCGCTGTTTCTTTAGACAGACTTCATAAAACAGGCTAATTGCCTGTTTCAAATATTAGAGATTCATCCCATTCTTCCTGCAGTATCTTAATCCTTTGTAGCCTTAGCCAATGGAAGCTGACAAATGATAGGTGTTACTTATTTTAGAACTTATGACAACTCCTGTGTGGAGCGCTATAGTAACCTTCAGGTGACTCTACTTCTGGTTGACTTGGAAACTTCACAGAAAGTTCTGGCCCTGGTAGAGTCAGAATGTACTTCTCAGTCAGCCTCGGTGCTTAGGTCCGCTGAATGGCTGCCCAGGACAGAGAGGATTCTGCGGGGGGGACGGGGGGGGGGACAGCTATAATAATGTGAAGCTTATGCTTTTTGCTTAGGTGAAGCTACAAGACATGGGAAATCTGTATCATCTGCTTGCATTGCAGTATTCTAATATAGTTTCAGTTCCCAAATTTCTGTATGTGACTACTTTAATCCTAAATGTTTTTTGACAATAACTATGTTTCATATTTTTACAGATTGTGATGATAATGATGATATATTGATGGAGGTTGCCTTGGAAGAAGATTGGTTTGATTTTAAAACTGGGGGAAGAAACCTCTGTTGGAAGAAAAATCCAGTCCGGTTCCAATCCGGAGAAAGGTGCTGGAAATAAAATGGAGGCCGATTAGAAGAGAAGGACTCTGTTTAGTGATGAGCAGAACTAACCACAGCAGGCAGTTCTGGGACAATTGACAAATTGGTTTGATGAGTGCATGGATTTTTTTATAGGGTTCTGAGATGCTGCAGGGGAATGTGCAACGTAGGGAGTCTGGTGTCTTTTGCTATTCTAATGGTGGTGGGTTAATCCTATTGCATCCTAAAAGTCATGTCCTGTTCTTAGAATTTGGGGGTGGGGCGGGGGGTGGGGGTGTAAATTCTTAATCCATCTGGGCCTGAAGATGATTTGTTTGTAGATAGGCTGGCCTGGATTTCTTAATGGGCACTGTTAGAAGAAGAAACTTTTCTTCTGCGTTCAGCTCCAAGTGGGGAAAAAGACACTGGAGACATGGAAATTGAAATTTAATAAATTTGTATGCCGCCCAATCCCGTAGGACAGAGACAAGATAAAAAGTTAAAAATTAGGAATAAAAAGATACAGTTTTTTAAAATTACACACCATCCATTCTGTCTAGATGGGGCTGGACATTGTTTAGCAGCCCCAGGCTTGCCGGAACAGCCAGGTCTCGGTGGCTTTTCGGAAGGCCGAGAGAGTGGGAAGGGTCCGGATCTCTACGGGCAGATCGTTCCACAGGGCCGGTGCAGCTACAGAGAAGGCCCTCCCCCCCCCGAGGGGCCGCCAGCCGGCATTGTCCGGCCGACGGCACCCGGAGGAGGCCCAACCTGTGAGATCTTGTTGGTCGTTGGGAGGTATGTGGCAGGAGGCGGTCTCTCAGGTAGCCAGGTCCTAAGCCATGTAGGGCTTTAAAAGTAACGACTAGCACCTTGAAGCGCGTTCGGAGACCAATAGGGAGCCAGTGCAGCTCGCGGAGGATGGGTGTAACATGGGTGTGTCTAGGTACACTCGATATCGCTCGCGCGGCTGCATTCTGGACCAACTGTAGTCTCCGAACACTCTTCAGGGGCATCCCCATGTAGAGCGCATTACAGTAATGGAGGCTGCTTGGAAAGATGGTTTAATGGGGGACAGGACCACATGACTTGAGGTCCTGAACAGAAAAGGGGAGGGGTCTTTGTTATGTAGAATAGACTGGCCCAGGCTTTTTAAATGGCCCATTAACAAAGGTGGGGGCTATTAAGAATGAGTCTGTTTCATGCCTAAAAAACATGTTTCTCCATTTCTGATCCAGGGAAATATAATTTTCTGCCTTTTCAATATTTCCCAGGATATTTCATTTCTCTAGGAGAGGGGTGGGTTTTAACTTCCGACAGCACAAAATATCCCTCTCTTCAGGCATCTGCTGGAGGCTGTTAAGAAAGACAGAGGCTGCTTTCTGCTTTCTGAGAACATCTTTCTCCATTTCTCCTTTGAGGAGAAATATAATATTCTCCTCAATATTTGAGGAACTATCATCTGCCTCTTTTAATATTCCCCCAAATATTTCATTCTTCAGGGGGGGCACTTCCCACACATCAATGACTTGTGCTCTGCTGAGGCCACGACAGGACTCTGATAGCTGAAAATGCGAATGGATCTGGAAGCTCTGGTGAAAAGCCAAGAAGCATAGTAGAAAAAAAGTGAGACTAAAAGTCAACACTGCATAAAGATCAGAATCGTGGAGGTTTTCCCTGCAACTCAGTAGAGAAATAAAAATGGGACCTTGAAGAGGCAGAATAGAAGGAATTTCGATACTTTTAATATCATGGACAGTCAAGAAAACAGATGGCTCATGGAGCAAATCAATCCAGAATTTTCATTCAAAGCAGAGACGAAAAATAAACTTTCGACACAAAATGCAAAGACAGAACTTTCTTGAGCAATCTGTAAAGCTGGTCAAGAAGGAATGGAAGGAAGGGCAACCAGCAGCAGAGTGGGTGGACTTAATTATAGTGATGATGGATTCACTGTAATTGAAAGTCTAGCTATGTTCTGATCCACCAAGAGTTGACATCAACTTGATGGCACATAATCAATCAGTCAATCAGTCAATCATTATGTAACAGGTTGTCATGTGACAAAGATCCTGCTGCCTAAAGAAAATAGCAACACCAATCTAATGGAATAAATGGCGCACTCCAAAAGAAATTTCCTGCCAATAGTTTTTAATGTCTAATCTCTCCATTAAAGTGGCATCGTTTGTGGATTTATAGGAAGGGAAAATATTTATAGACAAGATCCTGTGTAAGCTGTATTACAGTTATATGGACATTCTTATTGGATGCGTTCTGAAAAGGAATATATAATTTATTTAGCCAATTCTCAGATTAAATCTGCAATTATCTATTTTACAGGCAGATACCAAGTTCTTACCAAGGTTTTTATCCAGGGCTCCTTGTAACCAGGGAGGGCCTAACTCACGTCATTCTGAAGACATTATTTTAAATAGAAATCAGCTTGGGAAAGTCAACCAGCATTTCTGGTTGGCCTCCGTCCAACGCAGCCCTTCCCTTAAACTGCCAAGCTAAAATCAACACAACTAAAATTCCACAGCCACCTGTATTCTGGATTTCTCATGACTCAGAGCAACACAAGGCAAGATGACTGTGGCAGCGTATATTAAATATTACACCAGCCCTCTGAGTGCAAGTGGGTCAGGTGGTTTACACTTCTTTGCCTTAGGAAGCTAGGCCGCTGTTTTAGGTTGATCTGGCATTTGTCAAGCAAGCCTGTTAGAGCTGCATATTTTTATTTAAAAACACTGCTTTTTGTTTTTTATTAATCTAGGGTGCAGGTCATGCACGCATAGTAAGAAGAATTGCTCTTATGTTTAAGATTATTCTACACGTACCTATATTTACAATGTTTACGTATGTACATATCTGCTACATATCATTTCCTTCAGGGACAAGCCATCTTATGTCCCAAAGGTGCTTTTTCAAGAGGCAACTGGACTTTCTGGTTTTTCTTTAAAGACATTTTGCTTCTCAACCAAAAAGAAGCTTCTTTAGTTCTGACTGGAGGATGGTGGGGAATAGAAGGATTCATACTCCTTGCAGACAGCTGGTCCTTTGATAATCATGGTAATCATGTATCTTTGGAAATGTGCTCACCTGCCTGCTGAAAAAGGACAAAATGATAATGGAGGTGATAGAAAAATGAACATGGCTATCTTCAGTATATGATCAAAGAAATCAAGCTGGTGGCCACCAATAGCTCTTCTTTCCCATTTTTTGTGTCACTCACATTTCAGCTAATGTCTATAATCCCATTTCCATATTCCGTATGGATTCACACAGACTATCTTGTTTCGTTGAATGTTTGTTATTGACTTAGTGTACTGAACTCAGCTGGACCATTTATAAATCACGGCTTAGCATTAGTAGGTTTGGTAAAACCCATCAAATTGTGGCTTATTCAAAACAAACTATGGAAAAACAGAGCACAGCACAATCGGTAGTCCTACTTGTTACTTAAAAGTAGTATGGAAAGGCACCCTGGGGCTTCATAATCACTAGGCTTCTAATATTCCTTCTCCCAGCTTGATAAGAACTTTACAACACTCAGAAGACGGAGCACTGATTGGTAATAGTTTGATTGCCACAATAGGCCCTAAATATTGAGGTTTTTAATTGTTCTTGCCAACATAGCTTCCCTACTTTTGGGGGGGGGGAATCAAGCATGCATCCAATCTTTGTCCGTCACTGGGACCAGAGGTTTAGTCTTCCAAGCTTGTGCTGGAGCCCATCCTCAGGGAACGTCTCTCTCTCTACCAAAATGTGCATTCTGGTAGAGAGACGTTCCCTGAAGATGAGCTCCAGCACGAATCTGACCACTTGGGAGACTAAACCTCTGATCCCAGTGACTGACCCAGATTGGATTCTGCAACATTATCCCAGGATATGTATATTTGCCTTCATTCATGGAATCAAGCATGCTTTGATGAACTAGCAGTACACATCTTCAATGCTGTTATTGCTCTCTAGACTAGAAAAGTCTAATTCACGTATTTGACATCATCTCAAGAGATGCCTTGGAATTTCCATTCATGACTCAGATGTTACATTATTCCTGTTTACAAAGTATTTTCCAAAACTTTCCACAATAGTTGCTTTATTCTGGGATATGGAAATCACCAGTGCTGAGCAAGATTTACCGTCAACTGTTAAATAAAATGAATATACAGGTGAAATTCAAAAAATTAGAATATCGTGCAAAAGTTCATTTATTTCAGTAATGCAACTTAAAAGGTGAAACTAAGATATGAGATAGACTCAGTAAATGCAAAGCAAGATAGTTCAAGCCGTGATTTGTCATAATTGTGATGATTATGGCTTACAGCTCACGAAAACCCCAAATCCACAATCTCAGAAAAATAAGAATATTGTGAAAAGGTGCAATATTCTAGGCTCAAAGTGTCCCACTCTAATCAGCTAATTAAGCCATAACACCTGCAAAGGATTCCTGAGCCTTTAAATGGCCTCTCAGTCTGGTTCAGTAGGAATCACAATCATGGGGAAGACGGCTGACCTGACAGTTGTGCAGAAAACCATCATTGACACCTCCATAAGGAGGGAAAGCCTCAAAGGGTAATTGCAAAAGAAGTTGGATGTTCCCAAAGTGCTGTATCAGAGCACATTAATAGAAAGTTATGTGGAAGGGGAAAGTGTGGAAGAAAAAGATGCACAAGCAGCAGGGATGACCGCAGCCTGGAGAGGATTGTCAGGAAAAGGCCATTCAAAAGTGTTGGGGACTTTCACAAGGACTGGACTGAGGATGGAGTCAAGAGCCACCACACACAGACGGATCCTGGACATGGGCTTCTAATGTCGTATTCCTCTTGTCAAGCCACTCCTGAACAACAAACAACGTCAGAAGCGTCTTCCTTGGGCTAAAGAAAAACAGACCTGGTCTGTTGTTCAGTGGTCCAAAGTCCTCTTCTGATGAGAGCAACTTTTGCATCTCATTTAGAAACTAAGGACCCAGAGTATGGAGGAAGAATGGAGAGACACACATTGCAAGATGCTTGAAGTCCAGTGTGAAGTTTCCACAGTCTCTGTTGATTTGGGGAGCCATGTCATCTGCTGGTGTTGGTCCACTGTACTTCATTAGGTCCAGGGTCAACGCAGCCTTCTACCAGGAGATTTTGGAGCACTTCATGCTTCCTTCCGCAGACGAGCTTTATGGGAATGCTGACTTCATTTTCCAGCAGAACTTGGCGCCTGCCCACATTGCCAAGAGCACCAAAACCTGGTTCAATGACCGTGGGATTAGTGTGCTTGATTGGCCAGAAAACTCGCCTAACCTGAACCCCATAGAGAGTCTATGGGGCATTGCCAAGAGAAAGATGAGAGACATGAGACCGAACAATGCAGAAGAGCTGAAGGCCACTATTGAAGCATCCTGATCTTCCATACCACCTCAGCAGTGCCACAGGCTGACAGCTTCCATGCCACGCCACATTGAGGCAGTAATTGCTGCAAAAGGGGCCCAAACCAAGTACCGAGTACATATGGATGCTTATACTTTTCAGAGGTCCGATATTGTTCTATGTACAATCCTTGTTTTATTGATTGCATGTAATATTCTAATTTTCTGAGATGGTGGATTTGGGGTTTTCATGAGCTGTAAGCCATAATCATCACAATTATGACAAATCGTGGCTTGAACTATCTCGCTTTGCATGTAATGAGTTTTATCTCATATATTAGTTTCACCTCTTAAGTTGCATTACTGAAATAAATGAACTTTTGCACGATATTCTAATTTTTCAAGGTTCACCTGTATGGTAGCAGCCGTAGTCAATGTGCCCTACTCTGCTCTTTTGGGGACCCAAATGTTTTCTGCAAACAAAAGAACAAAAAGACCACAGCAGCTTCCCTGTCTTGGAGGATCCCCAGAGGACGGGCAGGTGCTGAAGAGGAAGGCCAGGTGCAGATTTCAGCTCCGCTCTCATCACCCAATGAATTTGCAAGCTGCGTTTATTTTATAAATTTGCCTCTCAGATTGGGAAAGATTTTGAATAGCATATCATTGTATTTTGCATATTTTTCCCTCTCTAACATCCATTGAAATTTGATGGCATTTTTCTGTTTGTTTTTAAGGAGATTTCTCTCTCCAAATGAAGAGCAGAGGTTGGGTGACGCACACGCAGCTGCCTGCTCTGAATAATAAGGCCTGTCCAAAAGTCCACGAGGCGACTCAGCAGTTGCGTTTCTGAAGTGAGTAATAGGTTGAAATCTCAGACATTCTGATTCCAAGTCATTTCTCCACATCCTGCCTTCTTCTGCCCACATCATTTATTGAAACAGTATTAATCTCAGATTTAGGCACTGGGTCTTGAAAAATAGATTGCATTTAACTGTAGAAATATTGTAGCTTTTAAAGTAGAAGATTATTTACATATGATAATTTATTATATGGTAGATTAAATTAAGAGAAGAACATTTTATGAATCTTGGCTTTTTTTAGTGTGTTGCCTAGTAGCGTTTTAAATTTTTTTATAGATTGGTGTTATTTGTTAAAACTTATGTTTATATTGTTAATATTTAAAAGAAGTACTAAAAGAAAGTTGGAGGTCATTTATATTATATTTGTTTGATGCATATTTTTGATCACTTTTAATTGGCTTTGTTAGTCTCTTTCCCTTTCCATGTTAATGTGTAGTTTGTATTTTAATGTTTAATGTTGGAATCTAATAAAAATATTAGAAAAAGGATACTTTTCATCAGCCAAGAAAAATAAAAGTCTCAAAAAAGAAAAGGGACTTTGAGAAAGATGACAGAGTTTTTAAATGCTTAGGTAAAACTAAGTGCATATTTATAAATTGTTGCTGAAATATGAAATATGTTAAAATGGATGAATAATTTTGAGAGGTGTAATTATATTAAACCAATGTAAAGGCTATGAGAAAAAAATAATAACATTTGCTCCAAACTACAATTTAATTGGTACAAAATGTTCTGCAGATGGCATGTAACTCTGTCGGCAACAGCTAAGGCAGATAAAGCATTTAACAATTGTTGGAAATGTTATAACAAAGACGGAACATTTTACCACTTATGATCAGGCAAAAAAAATAAATAAATCCCCAACCCCAAATCCCAAGTATTTGAAAGAATTACATCAAACGTCCAAAATGCTCTAAAAACAAAATTTGAACTGAAATTACAAGCACAATTCCAGAAAACATAAATGAAAAAATATACAGTTTAATAATACATTTGAACCACTGCAATAAGGCACCTAGCACCAAATTGTAAGAGAGATACTTTTTCTATTCTTGTCGGCTTTAAGATATGTGGACTTCAATTCCCAGAATTCCTCAGCCAGGAAGTTGATGTCTACCTGTCTCAAACTTGCCAATGTCTGAGGAAATTTGGGAGTTGAAGCTCACACACATCTTAGAACAGGGAACATGAAGCAACACTGCGTAAAGAGGGGCTCTGTTCTGCGGGCTTTGCAACCGTCGTGCCTCTAGAGTTAACTGTGACTTTATATAGAAAATATAAACCTCTGGAATCTTCTATGCTTCAAAACTGGCCAAGATGACTCTGCCTGAAAAAGTCTTCCAGGTGTAAGCCAGGTGTTTCTAGCTGTTGACGAGCAGGAACGGCAGGCACTACAATCACTGCTCTCTTAATCGAGCTGAATTCCCCACACCTCAGCCTTCGGACTGCCTGATGCCATTAATGCCACAAATGCCAGTTCAGCCATTCCGGTAGCGGAAATGTTGAGAATGGGGAGGGATTGGTTTTTTTTTTGCAGTTTCCTTCCCCTGCCACACCCACAGAGCCTCTCCCACAGAACCAGTAGCAGAAAAGATTGAATCCCAATACTGGCCGGTTCCATAAGCAGTGAAGAATATCAGGAGGGAACAAAATGGAAAGAGGAAGAGATGTAGGGACGGCCAAGGATGAAGCTTTAGATTCAGTCTACAAATCAGTGCTGTGGAGCAATGGCCCCCAACCTTTTGGGCACCACGGATCGGTTCCATTCAGAGAGGTTTCTCTGTGGACCGGAGGAGCCGTGGTTTTGCATGCTGCCTGCATCCTGCAGATGGGGCGCCACTTGTTTGCGTGGACGGGTTGTTGGGGTACCCCGGACCGGTCCCAGTCCATGGACCACGGGGTGGGGACCCCTGCTGTAGAGAGAAATAAACACCAGAGACAGTTCTCGACTTAACAATCCACAATTGGTGCCAGAATTTATTTTGCTGAGCAATGCGTTTGTTAAGTGAGTCACACCTAATTTTACAACCTTTCCGCCACTGTTGTTGAGCGAACATTACAATTGTTAAGTGAATCCTGTGGTCATTAAGCAAACCCAGCCATCCCCATTGACTTTACTCGTCAGAAGCCAGCTGGAGTGGTTACAAATGGCAATCATATGATCCTGCAAACATGCTGATTGCCAAACACCTGAATTTTGATCACAATTTTGAGTGTGGGGATGCTTTGAAGATTGTAAGTGTGATGACACAGTGTACGTCCCTTTTTTCAGAGCCAAATAACGTTGAATGTTCACTAAATAAATAGTTGTAAGTTGAGGACCACCCGTGGGCATTAAAAAAAAACCCTAGTAGTATAGTATAGTAGTATAGTTTGCCATTTGTAATATTTGACAGTGTCAGAAAACAGATAGGCAGTAAGCTCCTATTCATTATTTAGAGATATTTCTTGGTTTGGGTCTAGATCAGGGATCCCCAACCCCCCCCCCCCCCGGGCTGTGGCCTACTACCAGTCCTCAGCCCATTCGGCACTGGGCCACATGAGCGCTGGGTATTCTCGCACATGTGCACAGCTCCACTTGCATGAGTGGTGGTCGCTTTTGATCACGCGCAAAGTTCCATTGGTTCAAGCAGCGGGCGCTTGTACTCATGCACTAAACTCACACAGAACCATCCTTCCCCCCCCCCCCTTGCTGGGCCGCCAAGCCAGAAAGGTTGGGGACGGCTGATCTAGGTAAAGACTGTCCCCCAAGGCCCAAATTATTCCAACCTCAGAAATTAATCTCTTGGTTTACTGGATCTACTCATATAGAGTTTTAGCAGCAGACAAATATGCCTATTGAAAAGATACATAAATAAGTCAATAAATGACATATTCTGTTTACAGTACTTTGATTACTTTTTTATTCTTAATTATTGGCATGAACCTTCCTAGTACTTAACTGTTTCCTAGGAATGGGCCAACTAAAAATAAAATAAAAAAGCTCAAAAGAGTATTTATCTGACTTTATCAGTGCTTTAACCAATGAAGTCTTCCAAAATGCACGCCCGTCCAGTCACATCTCACGGGCTTCCTGATTTATTTCACTGTTTGTATTTTTAGTGTAGCTGTAGCTTGCCTTTACAACGCTGTTTGTGAGTCAGAGATTTGATGTCATTCGCACAGCTGTGCGTTTATTGTATGATAAATATATTTTGCAAAAATGGTTAGCTCAGAAATTGGCTTTGTAGAGACAAAGAAAGGGATAATTGTGGCTGCTGTTATTAAAACCACATTGCATGGACACAGTGCACATTTTCAATAATAGAGTTCTGCCAAAAATGGTATATGTGGAATGAGCATTTGTCACATGTCCTTGAAAAGATGTTACATGTATTATTCTCCAGACATGAGGTAACTTGTGTCCCTAGCTCTGCTAACAGCCCCCAAATTCCTGTTTAGTTTGCTTGCTGAAAACCAGCAACACAGTTGTCTCCTAATTGTCTATCAAGAACCGTGATGGTGCATTGATTAGACAGCAGTACTGCAGGCTACATCTGCTGATGCCCAGCTGCTGCAAGGCATTCGGCAGCTCATATTCTTGGGGGCAACATGCTGACTCTCTCAACTGCTTAGAGAGTGCTGTAAAGTGAAGCAGCATAGAAGTCTAAGTGCTTTTGCTATTGCTATTTTGACGTGGAAATAAAAATATCACCCCCAAATTATCAAAAAATTCTCAGTCCTAACCTCATACTGTTGAAAGAAATGTCCAGAAGGGTTCAGTTTCCAAGTGGGGGAAAAGACACTGGAGACATGGGGGCTGCTTGGAAAGATGGTTTAATGATGGACAGAACCACATGGCTGGAGTCCTGAACAGAAAAGGTGATCACATGCTTCAATGTTGGTGGTGAAGAAGAGAAGGAGGGGCTGAGATGCTGAAAGTCCCTGGTTTTATGCCCCTCTCTGGCCTTTGACCCTGATCTTGTATTCTGATTGGTTGTCAGACTCCCATGGGGCCATGCAGGGGCAACTCTCTAGGCTATGTTTTGAATCCAGGTTTGGTTGAGTTCTCAGATGCCATGTGGTGGAAGGCTAATCATGCCTTAATCTCACCTTCCCCTCCCCCCGGACCGGAAGGGGAGAACTCTTTATTATGTAAAGGGACTTGCTTGGGCATCTTAAAGCCCATTGACAAAGGGTGAGGGCAGGAAGCTGCAGGGAGCTATTCTCTCTTTAAAACACATTTCTTCCTTTTCTCATCCAGGGAAATATTCTGCCTTTCCAATATTTCCTAGGATATTTCATTTTCCTGGGAGAGGGATACAATACTAATGGAGTAGAGTATATTCCCTTTGCAGCTCTAAATTATCTCTCCAATATTGAAGCTCCAGCTAGCAAAAGGTTGCTCAGTTTTTCTAGTCCATAGAAACACAGTAATGGATGTTATTATTTTCTTCTATCAAAGCCTAGAGAGCGAATGTCATAAAGAGACCGACATTTGTTGCTGTCATTTAATAGTGACAATAAGCTATAAACTATCTTTGAAATGATCAGGATTTGTGTCTGTCTCAAAACCCCACTCGAGCCTATTCAATCCACATTCAACTTTGGGTCGTTTTCATCATATTAAACATTAAGATCCTCTGAAAACACTCAATATGTTTATATGTTTGTGAGTCTAGAGCAAGGGTGCCCAAACCTGGGAACTTTAGGACTTGTGGAGCTTCTCTGGGAGTTGAAGTCCACAAGTCTCAAAAGTTTCCAAGTTTTGACCCCCTGCTCTAGACTCACAAAAAATGGTAAGAAATCAGAAGGACTGGCTTAGCAATCATAATAACAAAAGTCATTTAAAAGCCTCTGTTTTCATGAGACACATTTCACTTATAATCATATTTATTAGTTTTAAGAATTATGAGAATTTTAAGAGAAGAGAAAAGAGAAATACAGAAAAAAACAGAATACAAAAAAAAAATTGAAGGAAAAAGACAGCAACACTCACAAATTAATTATGAAATTGTAATTCCAAAAAACAAAAAGGAGAAAGATGGAAAATGAAACAAAGCGGGGGAAATACCTTTAAAAAATAAAATACTAATTTACTATAAATCACCCAAACTATTATATAAATATATTTATATTTGACAATGGATCAAACTATGCAATAAAAACTGTCAGTTCTTATAAAATATGATGAAACCTGTGCCAAAGAGAACTTTATCGTGCCATTTGTCAATTAATAGGAAAATTGCAATTTCAAAAATAGATAAATTATACATTTCTTAAATCTGTCTTTACTGCATGAGGTAACAGCACTTCTTAATATTTTGGCTATCCCGCACGCCCAGTATAATCAACAGTCCTTAAAAGCAGTCAGATTCCACTATTTAGAAATGTAATTCAAAATAATGTTGACATCTTTAACTTGAAAATATTTACCCAGACATGACACTTTTAATTAAAGGATGTTATCCTAACCAAAGCTTCAAATATGTATTTTTCCTACTTTCCAATTGATTTTTTGGCAGTATGATCTTGACAGCTCCAAAGTCATAGAAAAGAGACTGGCTGGCCACAAATTGTGAATTCACTGCATATGCTATAAATCCTCTCGGAAAAAGCTATCTTCTAACACAGAGGAGAAAATCTAACAAACACAAAAGCTTTGTGTTATTCTTCTTATTTCCGTCTCTTTGTGTTGTCGATGAATCAGAGAAATCTTTTACATATAAAAAGTTATCCTGATTTTTTTTTAAAAAAATGCAACCAGGTCATATTTTGAGGGGGGGGGGTCTGTTATTCTGATTATCAGGGTTTGCTCCCCTGAAATCCAGCAAGCACATTCAGTAAAGAATTCAAACAATTCTGTCTCACACATTTTTGGGCCTTATCCCAGCCCTTGTAGCTTCTGCTTTGAAAACTGTGCATGGTTGAGTTGACTCCTGGAAGGAAGTGACTAAGCACATTTTTGTCCAAATGCATTGTCTAGCTGGGTGTGTGTGTGTGTGTGTATGTGTGTGTTTGCCAAGTTATACTGCCAAAAATAGCATGCAGACTGACATGGAAAAAAACTGCTGCATCTTTGAATTAATTTTCTACTGATTCAGGAGGTCTAGGCTCCAGGAAGATATAAAGAGTCTATTATTTAACAGGCAAGAAATTACAGGTACTTCTAATTATTATCTTCTCTCCACAGAACAGGGAGAAGAACAGGGTTGAGGTGGCCACGGGGGAATTCGACTGGTACAGTCTTGTCCATTCCATAAGAGGCCCTGAAACGTTTATTCCTTCTTTGGTTCCATGAGACAATGAGTACTTTTTCCACCCTCCTTCTTACTATGGCACACTTATCACCTTCTGATATTATTTTAAAATTGTTAAGAGATTTATATCCACCCTGAAATATAAATATATTTATTTTATTTTACAGACTTCAAATCAGTTTTTGACTCCTGGCAACTGCCTGGACGTGTTTTTATGACAAGGGTTTTTTTTTTTTTTTGAAATGGTTTTTCCATTCCCTCCTTCCTAGGACTGAGAGCAATAACTAATCCAAGGTCACCCAAGTGGCTTTGTGTGACTAAGGTGGCACTAATTAGAATTCAGAAGCTCCTGGTTTCTAGCCTTCTAGTGATTGTAATTCTAAAAGGTTTACGGTGAGTGTTTGAGCCGCGGTGGCACAGTAGTTAGAGTGCAGTACTGCAGGCTGCTTCTGCTGACTGCCGGCTGCCTACAATTTGGCCGTTCAAATCTCACCAGGTTCAAGGTTGACTCGGCCTTCCATCCTTCCGAGGTGGGTAAAATGAGGACCCGGATTCTTGGAGGACAATATGTTGACTCTGTAAACTGCTTAGAGGGGGCTGTGAAGCACTATGGAGCGGTATATAAGTCTAAGTGATATTGCTATTGTTATTGATCCTGCTTCATGGGGGGAGGTTTATCATCGGGGATTAGGCCCCAAGGTCAGCAAAATGGGATCAGATGAGGCGGCTTCCTTAACAAAAGCCACAAAATTGTAGAATTACTTTCCTCTTCTTACGAACAAACTCAATGGGGAAGCCAGATTCATTTAGCAACCATGCTACTCACCTAACAACTGCAGTGACTCACTTAACAACTGTGTCAAGAAAGGTCATAAAATGGGGCAAAGCTCACTTAACAACTGTCTCACTTAGCAACATAAACTTTGGGTTCAATTGTGGTCGTAAGTTGAGGACTGCCTGTATTATTTATTTTTTAAAGGTCTTTGTATTCTAAAAATAAGACGATGGAGCAATATGTTTCAATATAGTATTGCATAGATTTAAAAATAATAAGTATCAAGACTGAATTAATTTTGTGCTAATATCATATGGGTCTTATTTTGTTCTTGGTACCTTTTCCACTCTCTCCATCTGTTCACTTTATTTGAATCGTTGTAACATACGGAGTTTCTTACTGTGCTGTCACCGCTGTGGCTCTTTTTGTTTATTATGCTTCAGTAGTAAAATTAAAACAAAAAAACTCCCCCACTTTCTCCATTTTCCTCTAAGGCTGAGGATACACTGGGAACATGGACTTCCAAAACCTTAATCCAACATCCTAACATTGTTCCACATCCCAGTGGACCAAAATTATTGTGAACTTTGCTGTACAAGTAGTCCTCAACTTACAACAGTTCATTTCACAATCATTTGAAGTTTCAAGGGCATTGAAAAATATTATGTATGGCACATGATGTCTGTTGCAACATCCCCATGGTCATGTGATCAAAATTTAGTGCTTGGCAACTGACTCACATTTATGACAGTTACAGAATACCGGGGTCATGTGATCACCTTTTGTGACATTCTGATAAACAAAGACTCAAAGTTAATGGGAAGCTAGATTCACTTAACAACTGTGGCAAATAAGGTCATAAAATGGGGCAAAACCCACTTAGCAATTGTGTTGCTTACCCAGAGAAATTTGGGGCTTAATTGTGCTCATAAGGACGAGCACAATGTACAAGGAACATGTTTCAAACGAAAAAGACCCACCACATTTAAGATGATTATTTTGACTGCTTCTTTTTAAATCATATTATTTTCTAGAATGCTTATAAAAACAGTGAAAAAGTTCCTAACTTCCATAGGTGGTATTCTTCTATCCTACTATGACCTATGTTGTACAAAGTACTTGATATTTAGAGTTTTTTCTGAAATCTTATCAATGTGTGTATTTTCATGGGTAATAAGTATATCCCGTCAGGCCTGGGGCTAAAGATTGCAACCCGCCCGAATAGTATGAATGTTGCGTTTTTAATCATGTACTGTCTTATATGTAAAAGTCTGTCCCCCCCCCCTTCCCTTTTGATTGTGAGCCGCCCTGAGTCCCCCCAGGGAAAAGGGCGGCATACAAATAATAAACTAAGCTAAACTAAACTAAACTATACACACATAAAGTAAATTCTAAGGAAAGTATTCAGTATAACAGAAAAGCTGCTATAGGACAAACCCATAGGACTGGCATGTGCCAGTCTGGAACTTCCTGGGAGATTTCCAGCTCTCTACTTCTTCTCTGCCTTCTTTGATGAAACATCTTTTTCCTTGTGTTATATTTCAAAGTCATTTGAAGGTTCTGGTGAAGAATCAAAGAGCCGGCTACAAACCATCTACCAAAGATTTCATTCTGGTCTGCAATTGACCTACAAGTAAATCGGATGGACAGAAATTGGGGATCCGGCATCTCTCTCTCTCTCTCTTTGAACTGTATGCCAATTATTAAATGCATTACTTGGTTTCACTAGCAAGTTCTCCAATAAGACATACTGAAAGTTTGAACCTAAGGAAACCATCATCAGTAGCATTCATCAGTGGCTCTTGTTATCCCTTACAACCCACATAGAACAGATACTAAAATTACGGCTAGCAGAACCATTACGCGATGCCGTTACTAGCTTGCCTTCTGCAGCTGGTGCGAGGTCTGCTTAATGTGATACGTACTCCCTTGTGAGTCTAAGCATTACATTATGCACAGCTTTGGGAAATCTTTATGCACAGCTGTTGGGAAATACTGGCCTTTCTGGAAAACTATGTACCCCATACACTGTTCTCAAGTCTTCTTCAGAAGCAAAGCTGTCACCTTGGGAAATCTTTATTTCAACAAGCACTAATGTAGCCAGATGTGTTGAGGCTAATTTATTAATTTGGTTTTAAGGGATTTGAAAAGGAAACTTCTTTCATTGGGACACAACGATTAAATTGTGGAATTAACTGAAACCCACTAGCCATTAAAGGGTAAGAATCAAAAGCCCACTTGAAGTGGGCGGGTGTGCATGCGCCATGTGCGTTCAAATTAAACCAAAGGAAAACTGAGCAGTGCAATCTTTGGCATGTCTATGCATGCAATTCCTGTTGCATTTAGTGCGAATCGCACCCAAGGAAAAATGAGTTTATGATTTCAGTACCGGAATTCCGTTTTCCATATTTTTGCATCATCACTAAGGTACAGGTAGTCCTCAATGTAATGACCACAATTGAGCCCAGGATTTATGTTGCTAATTGAGAAATTTGTTAAGTGAGTTTTTCCCCATTTTATGACTTTTCTTGCCACATTTGTTAAATGAATCATTGCAATTGTGAAATTAGTAACACGGTTGTTAAATGCATCTGGCTTCCCCATTGATTTTGCTTGTCAGAAGATTGTAAAACCTGATCACATGACCCTGGGACACTGCAACCGTCATAAATATGCACCAGTTGTCAAGCAACCAAATGTAAATTATACGACCATGGGAATACTACAACGCTCGTAAGTGTGAAAAATAGTCATAAGTCACTTTTTTCAGTGCCGTTGTAACTTTGAATGGTCACTAAACTAACTGTTGCAAATCGAGGACTACCTGTATTCTGAGACACCAGTTCAGGGCAAACAAATAGACTGCGAAGGAATACATGAGCTGAAGGGCCAGAAATAGCAACAGCACTTAGACTTATATACCCCTTCACAGTGCTTTACAGCCCTCTCTAAGTGGTTTGCAGAGTCAGCCTATTGCCCCCCCTCAACAATCTGAAGGATGGAAGGCTGAGTCAACCTTCAGCTGGTAAGACTCGAACTGCCGAACTGCTGACAGCTGGCAGAAGTAGCCTGCAGTACTGCATTCTAACCACTGCACCACCACGGCTCCTATAATCTGCATACGTTTACATACTATTCCTACAATTTAGATATCCACAATGGAATGTAAAACTGTAAAGGGTAATGGTGTGTCACCTGGAATGTAAAAAACAACAACAACAACGAAGGACTGAAAGGCATGATGCGTTTACGGGATCATTATTTGAAATGCGTAAAAAAAATCTGCCTTGGCAGAATGCATCTTCTGATTTTCTAAACAGATTCCTTTAGCAGGAACATAAGAACTTTAATTTACTACCAGGATAAATCTGGGCAAGTCAGAAGTGTTTCTTTTTCTTTTCTACTTTGATTAGACATTCAGAATCTTCACTGGCAATCTTTTTGGTGGTTTCAGGAATTCAGGCTATTTTGTTTGCCGGTAGCAGCATCCTGGTCAGGAAATAGATGCTCCAAACGTAATTTCTTTGAACAGGGCTTGCTGAGAAGGATGTGCTTCTCAAGCAGAGTGATGCATGGAATAACAATTTCATGTCCCAGTATTCTGGGAGGTTTGTAATCTTAGCTTTAATCCATGTTTAGAAAAGACACTCAATACAGATTGGAAGAATCTGCCATCATTCCACTTCCCTTAAATCCAAAGCAACAGATTTGACATTAGGAGAAAGGAGCGTGGAAGTGTTGGCTTGTTGTTTTTTTAAACAGCCTGTTCATCTTCTTCCTTCACTGAACTGCAGGGTATGGAGCAGGGGTGCTTTTCTCTGTGATCATCTCTGAGTGGTGCTTTTCTCTGTGATCATCTCTGAGCCACTTCTTGTGAGGCTCTTTTGACATCCTATCTAAATTAGGAGAATGAGATGGCTGGATGGAGTCACCAAAGCAGTAGGTGTGAACTTAAATAGACTCCAGAGGAGGGTAGAGGACAGGAAGGCCTGAAGGCACATTGTCCATGGGGTCGCGATGCGATTACATCCACAAAGTGACATCGACAGGTTGTACCTGCAAAGAAAAATAGGGGGCAGGTGGCTGTTGCAAATCCATCAAACTGTAGAGGAAGAAAAACAAAGTTTGAATGATTATGTGAACCAAAGTACAGAAAAATTGCAGCAGGCTGTGAAAATGGAGAACAGCATAAAAACAACAGAAACAAAGGCAGAATATAAAGAAAAAACAGCTAGATGACAGATTAAATAGATGGAAAATGAAAGCTTTGCATGGACAGCACTTGAAAAACATTGAAGGGAAATGTGATGACAACTTGACATGGACATGGCTTAAGATGGGAACCATCAAGAAAGAAACAGAAGGTTTTAATACTGGCTGCTCAAGGACAAGCACTACAAACTAAGGCCATGAAAGCGAAGATACAAAAATCCACTGACAACCCAAACTGCCGACTTTGCAATAACAAAGTCGAAACTGTTTCACATTTAATATGTGAATGCAGCAAAATCGGACAAACTGATTACAAAGCTAGACATAACCGAGTTGCTAAATTAATCCACTGGTCATTATGTAAAAAATATGATTTACCTGTATCCAGAAAGTCATGGGAACATAAAGTGGAAAAAGTTATTGAGAAGGTGAAGATCTTGTGGGACTTTCAAATAAAAACAGATCGTCATTTGGAGCCCAACACGCCAGATATCATGGCTGTAGAGGGCCGAGGTGTACAGTTTATTGATATCGCTGTTCCTGGAGATGCCAGAGTCGAAGAAAAAGAACTAGAAAAAATCATGAAATATCATGACTTGGCCATCGAAACTACAGGGCTATGGATGAAGCATGTAACAGTGATACCCATTGTCATCGGGGCACTTGGCACCATGTCCAAGAATTTTACAAGATACATCAACAAATTGCAGCTTCCTGCAATAACACCAGCGGAACTGCAAAAACTGCGCTACTTGGAACATCTTATATTTTAAGAAGGTCCTTGGTTGATACCTAGGATGCTGGCAGCGAGCTGTATCAACCATTAGCACCAGTCACTGGTATTTGTAATGCATTTTTGAATGTTCAGTTGGCTGAGTTTCATGTTTAATGAATAAAGTATATAATAATAATAATAATAATAAGTTACAATAATTCCTGGCTACAGGCCCGTTTCCTTTTCCTAATAGAATTGTTACTCCAAAGCTTTTCTTTTCGGCTCCTTCTTTGCTATATGAAGATTTGACTCTTCTCGTATCACTGTTTTCATCATAAACCACCAAATGTCCAGAATAGGGTCAGCCATCCCTTGGTGGACGGAGCTACACTTCTATTTCATAGGGAGAAATGAAGCATGGTGATCGAAAATAGATGATGCCTACATTTTCCATGGATTATATGCTGGTTGAGGTTCTTCGTTTTAAATCATATTAGTCTTTCTTCAACCCTACTTTATGATCTTTGTATGTCCCGAAGCCTAAATTGACAGGAAACCATACTACCAAAATATGTTATGATCATAGGAAGCTTTCAGGACTAGGGAAAAAAAGGGGATTGGGCACATTGCCCATTTCTGCCCTAAAGTGACACTATCATGGGGTGTCAGGTCTCAAAAAAATGCCCTTATTATAAGAAATAAAATATTTTTAATGAATAAAATCTAATTTTAATAATAAGAACAATATATATTCAATACATTTAATAAATAATATGCTGTACCAAATCAACAAAGAATATGCATAATAAATGCATCTAAATTTAAAAATACGTACTATATAAAACAAATGAGCACGTGAGCTACCAGGCTAGATGGGCGGGGGTTGGGGGTTTGCCCGGGAGGCCTGGACTTTTGTCAGCCTTAGGGAACCTGGAGTCCTGCGTTTGCCAGTTGTGGATGCGTGGGGGTGGGGGGGTCTTCTAGGACTCTGGGTGCTGCGTTCTCCTCTCCTTTGCTGCCATTCCAGTCTGACCTGCCTGGCCTTGAACCCTCAACCTCTTGTTTACATTTGCAGGACCTCCTTTGGCACAGGCGGTGTCCGTCTCCACCAAAATTGGGACCCCCATCTCGCTGACCAGACAGAGGTCCACCATCCAAATTTCCACCTCTCAAACATCCTTCTTGTGGGTGTGACTGCAGAAGGTTGAAAGAAAGTGTCCCCGCAGGCCACTTGGGTGGGGTCTCGAAAATCCCCCATCAGCTCATCACTGAGTAGCCCCTCCAAGAAGCCATTGTCCAGGTTCTGACACTTTTCTGCCTCACGCCGGCAATCCTCCGGAACCAAAGGCCTTCCAGAAGCTGCTCTTCCCATTTGGAAGTTGAGGCTTCCAGCCTTTCTTCAGCTTCCTCCATTTGCTGGACTTGGCTGAGCAGGTAGAGAATCTTCTCCTGGAACTCCTGCTCCACCTGGACCAGCGGCCTCTCTGAATTCGGCCTCCGGGTCGGCAGCCCCCTTCTGCTCTTCCAGAAGCATCTAATGCATTTCAGCGCAGGTGGTTTTGCTCTGCTGAAGGTGGCTTCCTACTTTCCCATTTTCCACTTTGGAGGTGACCAGTTCACCAATCGGGTACTTGATTGGCACACTTGGCTTCTGACATGGTGGCAATGTTTGGCCTGGTCATCGGTCTTGGCGTCCAGCAACTTCTGCTGCAGATCTGCAAATTGGACGCAGCTGGGTTCCATTTTGGTCCCCAAACTCTCAATCTGCTTGGTGATGGAATGGCTGATTTCCATGGATTTGTAGGAAAATGTGCGTCTCCTGTGTTTGTACAGAAGGGCCTCCCCAGTCTCATGCTTCTCTTTCAGCCGAATGATCTCCTTGGCCAAAGTTTTCCAGTCATCCAGAAGGTCGTTCAGGTGATGTCAAGCTTCTTCTATGCTCACGAGGACTTTGACTTCATTCACCAGCCAGTTATTCATCAGAGAGGCGTTCAAATCCCCAGTTGTGAACATCTTTCTGTTTCGCTGCTGCTCGTTGTTGTTCCTTCAAGCGCTTCTAAGCTGCCATGGCTTCTTCTGCTTTCTGTCGAAGGAACGTGGCCTACATCTGGAAGTCCTGCTCCAGCTTGACCAGTTCGTGCTGCTGCTTGCGATCCTGGGCCTTCGGCTGGACGGCTTCCTTGTCCTTCTGATGCCTCCACTTACGGAATTTCTCAGCATCTTCCTTCAACTTCCAAATGAGCTGAACCTCATTTGCTTTTTCGTGGCCCGGATCTCTTGGTGGAGTTTGGAGATGGTCTGCTCACTGGATTCTTTCATTTTCAGCAGCTTGTATTGATCCTTCAGCTTTATCTTTAGCTTTGTCATCAACCCTTCCAGCTCCTGCAGTCATTCCTGGTGACACTCGCTCAGCTTGGCTTGGCTGATGTCTTTCTTGGTCATCTGAAGGGCGAGGACCAAGTCTTCCTTCTCCTTCTGCAGCTTGGCCACCTGCCCTTCCAAGTTCTGGATGTTGATTTGAAACTGGCACTGGATGGGTTCCTGCTGGCGCTCGCTCTGGGAGAGCTTCCGAGCCAGAGCCTCAAGATCAAATGAATCATCATTCATTTGATTTGTGTGCCAATTAAGAGTGCCACAATAATTCCACATCTGTATGAATATTACAAGTGTTTAAAACTACCATACCTTAATTATTTGTCCCTCTTCCCCAATAGCAACCCATTTAATTGGCAGGAGATATCTTTAGTAAAGTGGTTTATTCCCCAATTTTAAGAGGGTTATTTTAAAGGAGTGATTGTGCTGTGCATTTATGTTGAACTACAATCTGCATAATTTCTCAGTCAGCATAACCAATGGCCGAACGGGCTAAGGGATTATGGGAACATTGTCCAATATATCTGGAAGGCACCAGGCTGAGAAAGTTTGGGTGGGACTATAAGCACATTTTATTCCAAGCATGATTAATGCATCATGACTCAGAATGCTGCTACCTCGGCAAGTAAGACACTTGCTGACGGAGCGCACGTAAATCATTGAGTCTGCTCTAGGATAATTGAGACACACCCTAGTATTGTTGCTCACAAAATGGCATAAGGACTGTGAACTATTCGCACGTCAACATCTTGTGCATGATTCATTGCACGACCCCCATTTCATGCAACATGTCTCGGGCGCCTCCCAATTTCCCAAATGGTGACAAATTCCAGGAATAATATTATTGGGTTTACTTTCCATTGGAGGAAGAAGTAGTGAGAAACCTGGGTATTTTTATCAACCAAAGAATCCTTGTGAATCAGGCTGGAGAAATTTATTTAGTCACTAAGAATTAATATGGGCTTGATAGTATATAATCAATCATCATAAAGCCTATGAAATCAGCTGAATTTCAACTCCCAGAATGCCCCATTATTGGTTATGCTGAGTGGGACTGCTAAGTTTTGCAGATCAGCAACAACTAGAGGAATTCAAGTTTCTTACCCAAATGATAGTTTGCTCTTTGTGAAAATGTTCCCACCCACTGCAAGTCAAAAGCTCCATATTTCCATTAAAAAATTGAAGATTCATGTTCATCCCAACTTACACACCTCATGATTCCCAATTATGAGGGAGGTGATTACGCTTCAGTGTTAGAGTATTTGTGTCAAATGTGGGATCAATGGCTTTCCCACTAAGGCATACAAAAGGTGAGAAGAAAGATTCCTACCTGAGATGCCAATTAGACCACACAATTGACATCTGTTGATTTAAGGTCAGAAAGCCACTGAGGACATATCCACATGCCTTCTGTATTTTACTGATAGCTGCAGGCTAGAGGAGCCTAAAGAAAGATTTAGGAGCTCCATTTTCCATCTTATCACAGCTTGAGTTGCCCAAGGAAGTGTGCTTGTGGCACCTTCAGCCCTTCCAGGTAGACTACACAGGAAACCAAAACCTGAATACCAGTAGTAACTTTATTGTAAGGTTACAGTAACAGAATTATACATTTCACCCCTACGCTGCCTTTATTTTCCAGAGAACTAGGAAAGGTCCCTTAATGAGGTGCTGCCACCAGTTCCATTCCTCCTTTGGACTGAGAGCTCTCATCTTTGTCTAGGCTGCAATTCGTCTTCTTGCCTCCCAAGATTATGCTCACATCCCGTCACAGTGAATTACCATCTTCTATATCAGGGACCTACATGTTGGTTCTGATGCGATAGATCTGGACCACTCCTTCCCTCTGGATCCTGACCAGATGGTGGGTTCCTACCGGTTCAGACCGGTTCGGCTAAACCATTAGTGGTTTGGTGGCCTGGAGTGCTGGAACCGGCAGCGACCCAAGTCTGCCATGCCTGAACCGGTTCCCTGGGCAGCGCCAACGGTGCCACCATCTTGTTTTTCAGTTCTGCGCATGTGCAGAACATTTTTAATTGTACTGCACATATGCACACATTGCACATCAGGCGCGCGCATGCATGCAGCCCACCCACGAGCGAACCAGTAGTAGTGGCTGCCGTAACCCACCCCTGGTCCTAACCACTGTGCCAACCTCTTTTTACTTTGCCTATGTGGGTGACCAGATTTGTGTTCCTTTTGTGAATGATATTTTGTAGGAGCCAATCAGATGGTCAACCATACAATGAGGCAGAGTTCCTAGCCTAGATGCTTAGACCGAGAATTTGCTCTCCGCATTAAATGCTTAACTGGGGTTCTGTTTTACCGGGTATATGGAGTCGAGCTTACTAGGCAGGTCAAAACACAGAGCTCCATGTGTCATCACTGCAGTATCAATCTATACGCAGATACATATATATTTCTCACATCCAAGCAAATCCTAGTTTTCATCTTTTCCAAAATACTGTCTTTTCAGAATACATTGTAGTCCTTAATATTAAACAAGCAAGTTCATACCAATCCAATATCTAAGTAAATATATGTGTGTGTGTGTGTGTGTGTGTGTGTGTGTGTTTATTTGTGCTGATAAATAAATAAATCAGCACAAATAAATAAAAAAACACAAATATAACAAAGGCAACAGTAAAAATATTGGGTTTCTGTTGTGATGGACTCTTGTGACGAGCCGATTGACAGATGATGGAAGCAGTTAGCTTCCTCCCATAATTGGGGCTTACCAGGGGTTGTAAAAATCTAATATATATATATATCCTATTCCAAAAGAGAACACAGTTAATAGTGATGTGTCTTGACTTCATACCACACTTTTTGTCTGGTTTTTTAAGCCGTCTCAACTAATTCCTCAGCATATTTTCTGTTGATTATTAAATTACTGGGGTGGATTAAATATACCCATGGGGTTCCTGTAGGGATTATGCAGATTTTTTTCTCTGTATATTGTGTCAAAGTGCCTTTTTTGTTATACCTTTTGTTATACTGTATATGTGCTGATTCCATGAAAGGATCATCAACTTCTAAATATATCAAATCTCTTTAAGATACATTGTGGTCTTCGCTCCTCTCTAGTCACAATATGTCCCACTCATAATCAATTTTTGCTATTATTTATTAGGTACAAAGGACTGTATCACCCAAAAAGACAAAATTCAGACTTGAAGGCTTTATAATCTAAAATAAATGTAGGGGAGGGGAAAACAGGAAAAGGAAAGAATTGCAGGGGGGAATATGAAGAGAGATAGGAAGCTGAATAATATAAGGTCCATGCAATGGCCTTTTTGGCATTACTCATTGTGTCCATCACTAACATTTTGTATCCACCATCTTCCCATCACCACCATTTTTCTTGTTGCATGAATTATTTTATGGAAAATTCCTGAGTGGTCACACTACCATTCAGAAACTGTTTGTCTCCAGTAAGTTCACAGAGCCAAATAGACGATGGTTCTTCTCTACATCAGAGCAAGCAGTGAGTTCACACAAGGACAAATTGCTGCCAGACATGACATCTTCCTACTTCTCTGGTTGTTGCAAACAAAACTGAGGACAAGAGGCCTTTTTTGCAATCCTCCAGCCAATTTATGGACATAGGAAGTGGGTGAACAATATTTGTGATTTTCTTTGCAGGAAATTCTCCAGCAATTTTTCCAGTGACTTTTCCACCACTGGTCTTGATGTCTTGTTCTGGAATTTAGCAGAAACATAAGAAACTCATACAGGCTACAAAATGCTAGAGGAATGATTGCACAATGAAGGACTGTGCCCTGACAACACCTCTTAGCCATCTTAGAACTACATCAGATTTTCTCTGAAAGTCCCTTTCCCTTGAAAATCAGCTATTAGGCAAAAATCCATATGACCACTAGAAGGCACCAGAGACAAAAATCTCTACTCATTGCTGCCACCTAGTGATCTTACAGAAGTCTTGCAGCTCTATAGCAAATTCTCTTTTATCAGACTGTCCCCAAAGTGCTTTTTCAAGAGGCAACTGAACTTTCTGGTTTTTCTTTTTTTAAAAGATATTTCATTTCTCATCCAAGAAGCTTCTTGGATAAGAAGTGAAATGTTTCCAAAGAAAAACCAGAAAATCCAGTTGCCTCTTTAAAAAGCACCTTTGGAACAACCCTGACCTGGATGACTGAGAATCTCCATAAACTTTCATCAGACTAAATGACAACTTACAGGAAAGATGCAAAAGAAATTCCCTGGAAGGGACTAGAGCTACATGCATCTGATGAATGTGCCCAAATTGTTGAGGACATGACATCACAATAGGAACCTTCCCTCGGCTTCTTCCTGTTCCATTTGTCAGCTCATCTGTACTCATAAACACTCGTGATCTGTAACACTTAAAAAAAAAAGGTTAATTAGTAGTACTGCCAAAAAGAAGAAAAATTGACAGATGTTCTAATTATTTTTGTTTCTCTTTTTTGCTCTTCTTTGAGTACAGCCTGTACCTCATTCATTGAGACACTGGCAACACTGTACATTTTTAATGCCAATTACCTTTTATATGTTGTGATTTAGTGGTTCATTAGCCAGAGCCAAGCTTTTCTATGGTGTTTGGCTGCTTTAGTACAGATGTAGTTTTTACAGAGAAACCCACCTTTTGGGTGGGCAGGGCAGCCTATATTTTTCTCTTATCTGCACCTCAAAATCATTACATTACAGTAATATTAAGGTTTCTGAAAAGGAATTAGAGTACATGGCTTTTAGCAAACACGATGCAGCTCCATGAGAAAACTGGAGGTGCCCATAGAAACAACTCATCTAGGTTTTATAACAATGATCAACTCTGATTTGAAAAAGGAAATTGTCCCTTTTTTCTTCTGAAAAGACAGTTCTTGTCAGCACTGATCTAAGTCATAAATCTCTATTAATGACTTCAAGCATATGCATTTCTGAAATATAAATATTCTATCAAATAAAATACATTGCACAGATTCGGGATCACAGATATCCTGACACTGAAGCTGTTAGGACCTCTAAAAGCTCCTTCACGTAAATTCACGTCCAGTTTCTCCAAAGCTCCTTTTCTGTTCTTTGCATGGTTATCTTCTCCCATGGCGATATCTACCTTGTGGTGGTAGAAGTGCGTAAAAGACACATTGAGAATGTATTGAGAGTAACATTGTTAAGTATGAATAAGGTAATTTAGGAGTCAGCTTATAAATAACCCTAATTTAGACGTCATACCAAATGAAAGTAAGTTTAAAAAGTGGTTGATATTGCTTTAAAGTGTAAGAATTCCAAAAAATCTAAATGTAGAGGGATTTTTAAAAGTGATGAATTATAATCAAGACAAATTAATTCCTCTACTTAATTTTGGATTATGGAAAACTATGATAGGAAGGAATACTTAACTGGAAAATCCTGGACATTAAAGGTCAAAGGTTAAGCTAAGGGAGAGTTCAAGATGAGAACCACCTCTGCCACTTTATTTTTTTTGATACATCTATGTAGCTTTCAATTTTACATACATGACTGAGCAGTGTACAAAGTTAAAAACACAAAAGTAATGTTATTCCATCAGCAATAATTTATACTGTAACCATTTCAAACTATTCCACACACAATAATTTAAAATGAAACCATTAAAAATATTCCATACACAATAAATTACAATAAAACAATTTAAAACAATTCTATGCACAATACATTTTAAAGTATTGAGTATAGAATTTTTAAAAATGGTTTATTTTAATTTATTTTGGATAGAATCTTTTTTAAAATAGTCTAAGACAATTTAAAGTCAGACTAGATGAGGCACATCGTTCTCCCGCCTCCTCCTGTAGAGGGAGCTTTTTTAGAGGCTTTTTTAAACAGTTAAGCAGAGTCATCCACACGGTGACTCTGGCAGCAACTAGCTCAGCCTGACCTCAGATTTTTACACTTCTTTTCATGATGGGAGTTGTGAGGCTGTGCCTCCCCTGCTTCACCTGACTGCACGTCACTGATGTGCAGAAAGGCTCTCAACGTGGGAATGTTTATCTAATTAAGGAAAGGGGGGAGCTTTCCCCCTTCATTTCCTACGGCTGTTCATCTTCCCTATAGCAGTGAAGTTAATTTATAGCATTATCCAGCCATTATCACTGTGGCAATATGAAACTTGTCTCCACATTCTTGATATATGCCACCGTGGCTGGATGGCTAAATATAAATCACTTGTGTAGATAGTCTCATGAACAGTAGTGAAACTTTAACATCCGTTCCTCTCCTCATGTAGCCAAGGAGTAAGGATTGGATTTTTTCCCAAGTGGTGCTCTAGTTGACATGCTGGCCAAGGATGAGGGGACCAAACAGAGAAGACCGGGAGCCTTCTGAGAGTTAAAGAGCACGCATGGTGTAGTGATTAAGGACTATGGGACCAAGACCAAGGAGACACAGGATCAATTCATCAGAATAGAGCTGGAAAGGGACCTTGGAGGTCTTCTAGTCCAACTCCCTGCCAAAGCAGGAGATCCTATAACATTTCAGATTGTCAGCCTCTTCTTAAAAACCTCCAGCAATGAATCACCCACAACTTCTGAAGGCAACTTCTGTTCCATTGGTTAATTGTCCTCAGTCTCCGGAAGTTTCTCTTTAATTCCAGGTTAACTAATCTCCTTGATTAGTTTCCATCCATTGTTTCTTGTGTCCTGCCTTCTGGTGCTTTGGAAAATAGTTTGACCCCCTCTTCTTTGTGTCAGCCCCTCAAATACTAAAATACCATGGATATTTTATTAGCTGACTTTAACGCAATCCCTCTCTCTCAACCCAGCTTATTTTGTGAGGTTTTTTGTGGAGATAAAATGAAGGAGAAGCCTGTGTGAGTTGTATGCGATCTAAGGGAAAAGATGGGCTATTAATTCAACAAATCATTGTTTAATTAGAAATTATTCCTCTTTTCCTCCACCTTGTTATGTCTCTTCTCTCTCAAAGGTACAGTATAGGGTTTATTTTCCTCACCCACATTTATTTTTGTGTCAACGCCAACTTCAGGAACAATACGTGCACTTCTGGACTGTTCATACTTTTCAGCAAAACCTGTGTGAAGAGTGGGCTGCCAAGCCTTTACAAGGAAGCAAACGTTTCTTGTAGAAAAATAGAATCAAGATTTGAAGATAAATCCCAGCTTAAGAGGTATTGATACCAAACGCTGACAAACAAGGCGGAGCTGGTCAAGATAGAACTGTGAGGTCATTTGACCACAAACAGACATATTAGTTAAAGATTAATTGGTGTGAGAGGTCGGGCCTTGCCTTCTGGCTGATAGCCAGGTAGCTTTTGGTCCATTTTGTTGTTAACATGATCATGTTTTCCATGACAAGTTACAAAGACAACAGGAAATACTTACTGATAACATACAGGGTCTGGATAATAAGATCATATAGTTTAGTCAGTAAGTAGTCATTTGGCTGTATCCGGGCTGGCAGCCTCATGAATTTCTTTATGATGTGCTGCCCTTGTTTACATGGACAGTTAAATCCCCAACATTTTTTTCTCACAAAGCTTCTGTCCACCAATTTGTACCAAATTCCCTTTCTAACTAATTTATTTTGTTTGGTACATAGATAAAAGAGAGCAGAAAAGGATAACTAAAGTAGTTAGATATTTTTTCTGTTATTCTGATTTTTTGTGGGGGAGGGAATTACAGCCCATAACTTTAACCTTAAACTTCTAGCGTAGATCTCACCCCTTTCCTAAGGGGTCTGTAGGAAGCATGCATAAGCACACCAGCGTGCCTACCCTCCCTGTCCTATCGTCTCCATTGATTTATGCCCATTTCCTGTGTTCATGTCCAAGTTTATACTTATACCCGTTATCTCGTACACGTTTGACAAACTAAATAAATAAAAATAAATTCCACAATATAATGCACCAAATCACTGCTTGATCATTCATTAAATGTGTAATACTAAAACATATTTATACATATATATATATATATATATATATATATATATATATATATATATATATATATAAAGCTCTAGAACTCTAGAAGTATGCGTATTTTTTTAAAAATGGGATCCAATTGCAGGAAAACAGATGAGATAAGAAGACTGAATCTATCTAATTGAATCCATTAGTAGGAGGAACAGTCAACTTTTTATAGGTGAGTGCTGCGTTCAAGCTGACAGTCAGAGTTGGTTACACATGTCAATAGATTTCCATTTTGGAGAATCAGATTTTACTTTGTTGTTAAACTGAAGTATATCTGCGTTAGGGCTTCTAATATGCTTTTCAAGCATTTCCTTTTTCAAAATCAAAAGATTGCAAAAAGGGACTTAGTCTTGGTCCTGGGACCATAATCTACCAACCCTTTCTGCACGCCACTGCCTTGCGACGCTCCAGCTGTTTGGCAGAGGTCGCACAGGTGCCGTACGCTGCGTGTGTGCGCGAAAATGGCCCGGTTGGCTTAAAAACCAGGTAAGGAACGCAGGTGGGTGGGTGGCCTCCAACAACATACTGCTCCAGTATGGTGGCCGCTGCTCCCAGCTGCCACCGGTATGCCCATACTGGGACATATCGCCCGCAGCCCACCAGATCCAGATGTTAGATTTTAACTTCGCTGTTGGTCATGTTGACAAGAGGTTATGAAAGATGGAGGTGCTGAACATCAGAAAATCTATTAAGTCAGACAGGAAGTTAAAGAATGAACTTTTATCATCATTGCAACTAACCTTAAATGTTATTTTACAGAACAGAATTCTCCCTGACAGCTGGGAAAAGGTTAATATAGCATTTATTCCCAAAGAGGGGTATGTTTTGACTTTAACAAGAAACTAACAAGAGCCGTGATGGCACACGGGTTAGAATGCAGTATTGCAGGCTACCTCTGCCCACTGCCCGCAGTTCAATTCTCACTGGCTCAAAGTTGACTCAGCCTTCCATCCTTCCGAGGTTGGCAAAATGAGAACCCAGATTGTTGGAGGCAATATGCTGACCCTCTAAACCACTTAGAGAGTGCTATAAAGCAGTATAAAGCAGTATACAGATAGTGCTCGACTTACAACCATTTGTTTAGTAACTGTTCAAAGTAACAACAGCCCTAAAAAAATTGACCTATGATCATTTTTCACTTATGACCATTGCAGCATCCCCACAGCCGCAGGATCAAAATTGAGATGCTTGGCAAGGGGGGGTTCATACTTACAGTGGTTGCCAGGCTCATGCGATCTCTTTTTATGCCCTTCCGACAAGCAAAGTCAACGGGGAAGCCAGACAACGGTGTTACTAACAATTGCTGTGATTTACTTTACAACTGTGACAAGAAAGGTAGTAAAATAGGGCAAAACTCACTTAACAATTGTCTCAGCAACAGAAATTTTGGGCACAACTATGGTTGTAAGTGAAGGACTGCCTATATAAGTCTAACTGCTATTACCATGGCTGTTTCTATTGACCAATATCTTCATTAAATAATGGCTTCAAATTGTTTATCATATTTGTGGCTGAAAGGTTGAAAATAATTTTACAGAAAATTATTCATGAAAATCAATGTGGGTTTTAACATAAAAGACAATTTGGAGATACTAGAAGAAATGTTTGGATAGTCTGGAGTATTTGAGGCAACACAGTGAAAAACAAGCTGCATTGATCACCTTAGAGGCAGAGAATGGCAGAGAATGCCTTTAGCCATTTTAACTGGATTTTTCCTGTTTAGACTTCTGGAACAAAAACCTTCAGATAATTTAATTTTATGGGTAAGATTGACTGATACCCCCAAAAAAGCACAAACGATTATTAATAGAAGACTAACCAAATCTTGTGAAATTCAAAGAAAGGGGGAAAGATCAGAATGGCCACTGTCTCCATTCTTTTTCATTTAATTCTTGAGGTAGCGACATAAGACAAGATGTGAGAATTGTGGGACTAAACATGTTCATCCCATTAGCAGCGAAGGAAAAGCTTTTCTTAAATTAAAACCTTTGAACGGAATTGCGGGTGGTGTCTTATAATGCACCAGAGAAAAGATCGATGGATGGATGTATTTATAAGTCAGGGAGAAGGCCAGGCAAGAGAAAAAACGGAGGCAGTTGTGCAGAGCCCGATCACTGTGAGGTAATGACGGTGATGACTGAATATTCCTACCTTCCGATTTACCATGCTTTTGTTTCAAAGGACAGGTAATACTTCAGGAGGAAAAAATCCATTGTTTAAGCAAAAGGACCATTCTGTATATTAGGGCAGAGTCAAAATTTGCAACCCGGAGACTGGAATAGGCAGTGAGAAAAGAGAGATACAAGTAGTCCATTAACAGAGCATCTGTAGCTCAGCCTCTGAGGATAGTTGGGCCCAACTGTGTCTACACTGCATGTGCTAGTGGGATGTGATCAGCATTGTGAAACTTAATAAACAAGATTCATTATGCTGTTAATGTATAAATGGCACCAGAATTCTGCAGCTAAGAAATTTCCTTGTTAATTTCAATCAATGGTACAATTTATCTTTTTTTTCCCATATCTGAGGGTCTCCACATAACAAAAACACGATAGATATTGACAGACTTCTTGGGAAATCTACTATTTGGTTCCAAAACTTTCACTTTTACATGTTCTTAAATGCTTATTTATTCTGAAATGTTTTATTTTGAATGGAGTTTCTGTGTCTTTTCTACATCATCACTATTTCCAGTGTTACAAAATAAAGACGACTTTTAATAGAAAATAAAGATCATAATAAACATTATGAGGTAATTACGTTACAGAATATTTGTTGACAGCTTGAATTTTTGATGAGCTTTTCAGATAGCTTTTCCCCTTAATATAGCACTGAGTTGTTTTAAACATGCGCATGGAGTTAATAACTAGAGTTCAGATAGTTGCAGGCGATCAAGAAGAACACAGTGATGACTTAACAAGCAGCATTTTTAAAAATCTTTAGCATTTCAAACGAGACTTAATAGTTTTGATAAACACATTTTCAGGCTACAATTCTGTTTTCTGAAATTGGTGCCAGGCTCATGTTCTCCAGCTGTTGGATGACCACTTCTGACTCCTCAGTCAGTCTGGCCATGCAAAGCAGTCTGGGCCATGCGGGCAGGGGGCAATTCTGAAAACATCAGCAGGGGGTCCAACTTTGGCAATTTTAAGACCTGTGGACTTCAAGAATCCCCCCCGACAGAAGGAGGAGGAGGAGGATGGGGGCCTTCTCTGCTGGTGCTCCTGCCCTCTGGAACATCCTGATGTGAGGTTGGGCCTCAACACTTGTGAAGACCTGGCTCTGCCAGTTGGGGCCCCAATGGGGGAAACAGCACAGTGGAGGTGTTTGATCGAGTACCTACAACACTGGTAGCCTGCATTTTGCTCACTGCTCCTGCTGCGTAGTACAATAATCTGAAAAAGAGAAATGGGGGGGTGTACCACTTTTGGTAGGAAAGGGCTCTAGATCAAGCAACCAGATGTGGCTAAATGTCAGCTCCCGGGAGCCTCAGCAAAGAAGACCAATGGGGAGAGTTAATGAGGGTTGAACCCCATAACATCTGGAGAGCTGCCCTTTTCTCAGTAGAGTGGCATGATTGCAGGCACTTAAAAATAGGGTTGCCAAGAGGCCTTGTGCTCACCTCACTTCCTGCAAATGTGGGCTCCAGACCATTTTTCTGCTCTGCTTTTCATTGTTGTATAGCCCTCCTTCTGTTGGTTTAAGTGCTACTGTCTGGTTTGCCTGGGAAAATGAGAAAAACGGGGCCTTGAGGACTGATTAAAAAGCTGTTATCCAAGCATCTCAGATCAGAGTGCATTGTCCTAAACCAGTTCAGAGTCAGCCCAAGAGAAGCAAAGGAGAGGACCAGCTTAAGGGTATAGTGTGGACCAATGGTGGGTTGCTCCCGGCTTGCCCCAGTTCAGCCAAACCGATAGCAGTAGCGGCAGGAGGCCCCACTCACCCGCCCGGACAGTTCTGTGCATGTGCAAAAATGTTGCACATGAGTGTGCGTGGGAGTGAGCCCAAACTGGTATAAAAATATTTGCAACCCACCACTGGTGTAGACATGTCCCAAGGCCCCGAGCAATTTTTATTCACCTACTGTAAACAAATTAAGGTATTATTATTTAATTGAAACAGTCTCAGTCTGTTTTAAATTATAACAAATATGTATTTTAACGTAAAGTAGGAAACGGTGGTCAGTTTTAAAGCAGGGTTTGTTAAAGAGGGATCTTGGTTTAGGTCTGAGGTTATGCCCTAAATTTTGGACAGATCCCATTGCCCCAAAGTTATATTACCATTTTTTTCTTTGGATCCAAAATGCAAAATTCGTCATAGCCAAGTCACCCAAAAGACTTAACAAACCTACCTACCTCTCATAGACTCAGATTGACGGCCATCAAGCAGCAGTTTTTGCTGGCAGGTTTTAAATGTATTTTACTTTGCCCAGTCTTGAGGTGCAAACCGTTGCTTGCTTGTCTGATTTACTTGCTTATGGAATTTCTAGACCACTTCAGGCTTAAGAGTCTCCAAGCATTTTACAAAAGAGCAATAGTGACCTAGCCAACCAAATAATAAGATGCAATAAAATAATTGGCATTCCTTTACACTAAAAACACATTTGTCACTGCCAATTGTACAACAACTAAGTTCCAAAGGACTTCTGGAACAACTAAGTTTTCAGCAACTTCTAGAAGGCCAAAATAACTCAGCTGCCTTGGTGGGAGGAAGCTGTTCCATAGCCAGAGATCCCCCAGAGAAAATGCCCACTCTTAAACCCCCTTCCTGTCTCATCTTCGGTTGTGGGGCCTTCAGAAGACATTCTTGTTTTACCCAGATTGGGCAAGTAGTCTCCATTTAGAATAAGCATACTCAAAGATACAGACTCGTTTCTCTAGAAATTCATAAGACTTTTAATTCTTTGGAATAGGCATAATTCTTTGCAGTTCTGCCTGCTTTTGGCTTCAGGGAAGGTTTTTATATCAATTCTAAACTGCCAATATAGCAGAGCTAAGGCTGCGTTTAGAATCAATGGCAATCATCGCTCACCGATAATACTACAGTGGGGAAGCAGACAATACTCATATTTGCAATCCCCCCCCCCCCCCGCAAAAGCAATTGAACAGTTTGCTGAATTTATGGCTGATAATACTTCAGAGGGAGTTTTCATCAACAACATTGAATACAAAATAACCTTATTTGCTGATAACGCTGGATTTATTTTTTTCTAATCTTGTAAGAGCTGCAACCTTTTGCTTGCTCAGCTTTCCTTCTTTTCGGAAAAGCTCCTGGATTAAGGGTCAACTGCAACAAATCTGATTTAGGGTAAATCTGCACAGTGGCCAAAGCTGCTTCTCTCCCTTGTTCCCAGGTATTCCTGAAGCTGACTTTCAAAATTTCAGATTGCCAGGAAGCTGGGCTGGTGAATCTCCCTGGAGTTTGGCCACCGCAAAGCCTGGCAGGTTGTTCCCTTCTTGCTCTTCTTATTTATGCAAATAAGGGGTTAGCCTCAGCGGTGGGATTCAGCCAGTTCGCACCACTCCGGGAGAACCGGTTGTTAACTTCCTGAGCAGTTTGCTGAACTGGTTGTTGGAAGAAATCATTAGGGCAGAGAACCGGTTGTTAAACTATTTGAATCCCACCACTGGGATTCAGTGGCCGCTGACCTCTGGACAGAAATCTCCCACTGCCTACCTTTTCATTTGTCTCTGTGCCTTTAGTTATTGATTGATTTTTATCCCGCCTTTATTGCTTTCTAAGTAAGTCGATCTGAGGATATTTCTTCCTCCTATTTTACCCACAACAAGAACCCTGTGAGGTAAGCGGGGCCGAGAGAAAGTGACCGGCCACCAAATCACCCAGGTGGCTTTCGTGCCTAAGACGGGACTAGAACTCAGAGTCTCTTGGTGTGGTGCATTGGTTAGAATGCAGTATTGCAGGCTAACTCTGCCAACTGCCAGCAGTTCGACCCTGACCGGCTCAAGGTTGATGCAGCCTTCCAGCCTTCCGAATTTGGTAAAATTAGGATCCAGATTGTTGGGGGCAATATGCTGACTCTGTAAACCCCTTACAGGGGGCTGTACATTTCTATGAAGTGGTATATAAGTCTAAGTTCTACTGCTATTCTAGGTCAGCACCTTAATCATTACACCAGAGTGACCTTTTGCTGTCACAGATGTTTCCCGTGACGGATGTCTTCATACCCCCTTCTAAGTTCCCTATTTTGACATAAATTGGCTCTTTTATTGTTTTCTCTTTTTATTTCCCTGACCTGAAATAAGGGAACTTGTTATTTCTTCATGCATACTTCTCGCATCAGATCCATGTGAACTCTGCAACAAGGAAGAACAGATGGTTCAACTTCTTCAGAGAAGCAAAGTTTGCGGCTTTGTTCCAGTGTGCTTATGTTGCAAGTTAAAGATTTGGGAAGGAGAGGCTGGGAAGGAGGGACAATATTGTGGACAGGGAGTGAGAAAATAAGGGGAACATGCTTCATTCAGTTTGGGCAAAAGAACTGAAAGAATGCCCACCGGGAAGTTCCCCAAAATCTGCCTTTTCCAGAACGTAAGAATGCAAGTTTAGCCTAGCGCAGGGGTGTCGAACTGGCGGCCTGCAGGTTGGATGCGCCATGCACAGGCCACGCCCACCCCAGCTCTGCGAATGGGAAAAATGTTGTGAAATGTCATGCAATGGCAATGTGACACCGCGGGTTTGACCCCCGTGGTCTAGTGGTTAAGGCACCAGGCTATAAAAATGGGGGATTGTGAGTTCAAGTCCACCTTAGCCAGGAAAGCTAGCTGGGTGACTTTCACACCCTGTCAGCTGAGTCCACCTCACAAGGTTGTTTGTTGTTGTGAGAAATAGGAGGAGGAAGGTGTTTGGGGTTTTGTTCACCACCTTGTATAAAGATGGAATATAAATTAATTAAATAAACCGATAAGGATTGAATGGCAGGATGATGAAGTTTATATGGGGTGAGAAGCATCAAGGAAATTCGGTCATTGATTTATTGGGCCCTGGTTGTTCAGCTGCAGATTATTTATTTGTTTGTTTGTTTTTAATGGGAAAGAACGTTGCCGGTGAACAAACTTGGAAGCCTGGAAGGCCAGATCGATTGTCCAGGAGAGTCATCGGCTCCTGGGAAAGAGAAAGCAAGCGCTGGAGGTAATAGGAGTGGAAAGAAATACAGGTAGTTCCTGCCTTATGACCATAATTGAGCCCCAAATTCTGTTCTTAAGTGAGACACTTGTTAAATGGGGTTTGCCTCATTTTACAATCTTTCTTGCCACAGTGGCTAATCACTGCAGGTGTTAAGTTAGTAACACGGTTTTGTTAAATGAATTTGGCTTCCCCTGCTTGTCAGAAAGTCACAAAAAAGGAATCATATCAGCCCGGGAAATGCAACTGTCAGAAATATGAATCAGTTGGAAAAGAATCTCAATTTTGATCATGGGAATGTGGGGGGAGGGGGATGCTGCAAAGGTTATAACTGTGAAAAATGGTGATAAGTTGCTTTTTTCCACTGCCGTTGTAACTGTGAACAGTCACTAAATGAACTATTGTGAGTGAAGGATTGCTTGTAGTACAGACCATCTACTTAAAACAGCTTGGGACAGAAAAGAGCCACTTTGAACTGGAGCTTCAAAAGAAGGGCTGAGGCTTTGCAATGGGCTGGAAGTGGGTGAGGATGACGTCACACATCCCTGCCTTCAAAAAATGTGGGTGGCCCCGTGAAAGAAAAAAGGTCAGTTTCTCCAGCTTAACTCTTACATTTTAATTTTTAAAGTAGTTGTCAATACGCCTCGCAAAAGTTATTAACCAATCAGTAACAAGAAATGACAATAAAATAAAATGACAGTAACAATAAAATATTAGTGGCTAAAATTAAATGGGATCATCAATCATGGTAAACATTACAGATTTTTCCCTTTAGGCCATGCATAGTCTATAAAAATGCAAATGTTGCTGTGTTTGCTTCTTCTTCTTCTTTGTTTTGAAAAGAAATGGAAACCATAGCAGTTGCACAGTGCCTTTTGTTTTCCAGGGCTGGGGAAGGAATTCAAATGTTTGAAGTCAATTTGGGCAGAGCGAAACATTTCGCCAGACCTAATACCAGTACATATCTGCTGCTTCTCACTGGTAGCATCTCTAAAATAACAATATATCAGATTTCAAGATCTCTCCAGAACACATCAAGCTGTTATGGATTCCCATGTTAAGTTTCCTCTAAGTCTTTTATAATTATCCATAAAGAACCTTTTATACAACTGTCCCTTAGGGATAGTTACAACTGCTCCCTTCATTGCTAGACACTGCCTATTACTTCCTACCCCCCAATCAACTTCAGATTTTAATTATATTTTGTTTGCTTGTTTGTTCATTCATTCGTTCATTCTTTGATTTACATTTATTATTTATATATTATATTTCACCTTTCTGGATTGCCCATGTCCCTCAAACTCAGCCGGGGGAACATTTTTTTTAAAAAAAACTCTGCTATATTATGATTCAACTTATTTACCTAAATGATTTATTTATCTCTTATACACTTAATTGACTAACGCTACATTTGGAGAACTGTAGACTCTAAGGCGGAAAAGAAAACAGATTTAGACAAGACACTTTCTGCTCTCCAATAGACATAAGCAGTATTAGTGGGATTGGCTTCCATCAGAACTATTTTCCTTCCTTCTTTCCCTCTTTCCTTCTTTCCCTCTTTCCTTCTTTCCTTCTTTCCTTCTTTCTTTCTTTCTTCCTTCCTTCCTTTCTTTCTTTCTAAAATGTTTTCCTTAGAAGCTTAATACTATTAGCTTAAATGGTGACTTCACATTAACCCCTAGGTTGAAGAGGCTGGGCAGGAATTTTCACCACAAACGTAGTTCACAAACCTAACAGTGTCTATATTTCAGAAAACAGCTCTCCACGTTTTTGTCAGATACCCCAAAGTCATCTCTTACATTTTGTATAGCATTAATTTTTCTTGCAGTTCTCAAGAATGCTAATGCTGCTTTGATGCATAAAGGTGAAGTAGAGAATGCAGCTTGAAAAAACACTTCTGAACCTGTGTTGTCTAAATCAGCCCCCCCCCCCCCCAACCCCACAGGCCACAGGCCACTACCGGGCCCTGGGAGCAGAGGGCAAGCACTTGTGTGTCTGCAGCTTCACATGTGCACGCAGTGGGTGGGCCAGCCCACGCACGCAGCTTCATTTGTGCAACCTGCAGGCATGTGTGCCTGCCACTTGTGCAAGTGGAGCTGTTGTGCTCACCCGCCACTCGTGGAGCCATCCCTTCTTCCCTGCCCCCCTGGTCCGCAAAGCTAGAAAGGTTGGAGACCCCTGGTCTAAATGGCTCACATGAGGAATAATGTCTCACTGAAAAAAGCCAGCAGGATATCCTTGGAACAATCACTCATTTTCAGTCTAACCCACCTCGCAGGGTTGTTGTTGTGGGAAAAATAGAAGCAGGAAGGCATATTAAATATTCTTACCATCTTATTTGTAAAAAAAATAAAAAATAAAGGCAGGATATAAACAAACAAATCAACAAATATTCAAGGAACTGCAGTGGGGGAAATGAAGTTGCCCAAAAGAGTTTCCTTTTTATTCCATATTAACACTAAGTTAAACAAGTTATCTTCATTCCCCAAAGATCCAGCTAGTCTTTTGAAGATATCCATTCCAGGATTAAACAGTTGTAAGAGGAGAGAGATGAAAGGGTCCCCATTTTTTATGTATGGGTTTTTCAGCAGGTGGTTAAGTAGTTGTTAAGTAATTTGTGATGAGCCTTGATTGCCTGAAACTAATTGTTGTGCTTTGAAATGCTATTCATACCTACATTTTGTTATATAAGTGCTTCCAAAAGCAGGGATGGTCTAGAGTGTAAAAAATACATATCCATCCATGTATACATATATATATTTGACGATTGCTATAAGCGCTGAGGGGATCTGCAGTTCTGTTTTGCAAGGTTTTAAAAGAATGCTTTAGGCATTCTTCCAGCATGAAGAAAGCAATAGTTCCACGGTTTAACAGAAAGCTGAAAATCCAAGGAAGGTATTGCTTTACGCAACTCCTCCTTGGCATTTCTTGCTGTATTGCATTTCATTTTACAGGAAGTCCTCAGCTTGCAATCACAATTGAGCCCAAGATTTATGTTTCTAATTGAGAAATGTGTTGTGAATTTGGCCCCATTTTGATGACTTTTTTTGCCACATTTGTTCACCGACTCGCTGCAGTTGTTTAATTAGTAACATGATTGTTAAGTGTGAAAAATGGTGACAAAATGGTCACAAAAGGGGATCGCATGACCCCCGGGACACCACAACTGACATAAATGTGAATCCGTTGTCAAGCTCCCGAATGTAAATCACATCAGCCTGGGGTTGCTGCAACGGTTGTTAGTGTGAAAAATGGTCATGTCATTTTTTTCAGTGCTGTTTTAACTGCGAACAGTCACTAAGAGAACTATTTTAAGTAAAGGACTATCTGTATTTAATTGCTAGAATATGGATATCTGCAGCTTCAAAAGTGTAAAAGTTTCTGGAATTCAAAAAAAGGGAGGACACAACAATATTTCTCTTCTTTCACTGTAAAGATAAAAGGTTTCGTTTGCCAGTCATGTGCAACTCTAGAGGCAGTGGTGGGATTCAAATAACAACCGGTTCTCTGCCCTAATGACCAGCTGGGTAGGCGTGGCTCGGTGATCATGTGACTGGGTGTTATAAAAATAACACTCCTAATGCAGACTCTGAGTAAACGATGGGACTGTTATTAACAAGGAAATGTCCAGGTTCACATTAGGGAGTCTGGTGTAAAATATTTTTGCTCAGAAATAGTAAATGCTCCACAGCATTTATGGTGTGTCTTCTCCTGGGAAAGCAACAGGTTGAAGTTGCACAAAATAAGATCTATTCTTCTTTTTTAAAGGGTGCCTTCATTGTGGGACAGAGATGTCCATAGTAAGATTAACAATCATTTAGTATTTTTTTTCTTTTTGCCTTAAGCATTTACCTAACTAACTTCATACAACATCTCCCTCCCTCTCTCCCCTCTCTCTCTTTCTCTCCACCCTGGAAATATTCATCTGGTTCAGTTCCAAGCCGGAAGAAAGACACTGGAAACATGGAGGCTGATTGGGAAGATGGTTTAATGATGAAGCAGAACCACCAAGCACATGGGTGATTCTGGGAAGCTGATCAAATGGGGTTGAGAGTGAGAGGTTTTTATACCTTCTCTTGGGCTTTGAACTTGAGCTTCCTGTTCCTGTGCAAGAACATGTATTCTATTGACTGTTGTAGGAGTTATAGCTGGCTCTGTAGGTTGTCTGAGCTAAGTTTGGTTGAAGTTTGGAGAGGGATGCAATGTCCTTAGGAGATTGTGCAATGTGGTGGGCTCTGTTTCTAAATGGTAGTGGGTTAATCTTATCTTTGTTCAGACCTTGCTGTTGGGAGTAATGGATTACCAAATCTGCATTTCTAAAGCTGCCACAGCTCAGTATTTGCTTGCTGGGTGAGGGGGGCAAGGAACTGGGGCTCTGAGTTTCTGTCTCCCTTAAGATTTTTTATTTCTCTTTCAGGGGAAATATTGCATCCTGTCTTTTTTAAATATTCCTCCAAATATTTCATTCTTCTAGGAAAGGGGTAGGTACTATACTTACTATATCTATATCTATCTATCTATCTATCTATCTATCTATCTATCTATCTATCATCTATCTATTTATCTATCATCCATCCATCCATCCATCCATCCATCTAATCTACCTACCTACCTATCTTGTCTGTCAGTCTCTGTCTATTTGTCTCTCTATTTACCATGCATCCATCCATCCATGCATCCATCCATGCATCCATCCATCCATCCTTCTATCTATCTATCATTATCATCTATCTATCCATCTATATCTAACTATCTCTTTCTATATCTATCATTATTTCCTTCCATCCATACGAAAAGTCTATGAGGGAATAAGATACAAAATACTTCCATAAAGTGCAAAGCAGCCAAATTTCCTGTTCTTCTAAAGATTACCTTGTTAGAGAATTGGCTTCCATGTACATACAGAGAAAGAATGTGTGAGAACCCAAGTTCTATGAACTGGCCCTGGAAGGAGGACTTTCATATCTAAGCTGCATAAACCACTAGAATGCAACATAAATTTAAAAAAAACACCATTGCCTTCATCTAGTGGTCATCTTAATTCTTGCACCCCAGTTTGGTTGATCCTACAAGTAACAGGAGACATAACCTGAACAGCATGGGACAAAGTATCTTGGATTTGAAGCTCTTAGCTTTTTACCCAAGTCAATTATTGAATGTTGTCATCAAAGGCAGCACTGCATAGAACACACTGTAGAAATTTAGACTGGTAGTTATGAAAGCTGGAATCAGTTTAATAAGAGGAGGAAAGATTCATTCATTAAACTTGAGAAATACTTCACCTACTCCTCCCTTTCTGGGCCTCAGCCTCAAGCAGCATCTCAATTCATCTGAACTGAACAAGTCACACAATATCTTGAAATATTTCTGAAAAAGCACCTAACTTCGTTCCCTTCTGTTTCTAGGCCACAGTGCCCTATTTCGCCTCAAAGCTTGGTTTTCCAAAGTAACCATAAAGAACAATGTACACATATATAAAAAACAAATATATTCAAAACAAACAATCTACTCCTCAAGAGCCACACAACTGAAGCCAGAGAAGCTGCTCCCCAGCAGAATCTATCATTAGGGCCTTTGAAGGCAGCCTAATCATTTGCAGCATCTGCCCTTTGCATTTTTCAGCCCCTTCACCTCCAGAATTCTGTCTTTTCTTCCAGCAGTCAGCGCTGATTAATCTCAAAAGTAACATTCAGTTGTTGAGACAAAGGTTCATGTTCAAGGACAGACAGTCTAGAAACACGGGAAAATGACAGTTAACCAGTTAAAGTACTTATTATACAAATACAGTAGACTACTGTGATAACTTTCTTTTTCTGAGGAGATGAGAAAAGGATAAAATGCAGAACGATCTCAGGGGAGATGAACAGATTCATAGAAAACGTGGCTCAAGACTAATTACAGCTACCTTTTTAGAATGAACGTGCATTTTTCAAGAGGGTATTCGGCTACCGCAAAATTGGATTCTGCACAAGTGGGTAGACATCTATTGTGCAAAAAATGAAACTCTTTTGTGGCAATGATGCATCATACTGAATTATTGAAAACATGTTGTTTTGAAAAATAGTTAGATACAGTAGTATTCTGTTTTGGTCAAAATGTTGTTGATTGCCATAATTCAGCTCTTCACTCTGAAAAGAGCATGTACAGAATGGATATGCAGAATTGATCGATGACAAAAGTTTTAGATAAGAATTAGAATCAGGTCAGGTGCAGTGAATCTTGAATTTTGCACTGATATCTGGGCGAAAAAGGTGTAACCAAACCAGACCAAAGGAACATTGCATGCATATTTAATTTGACAAAATCCAACAGGTAGAATAGCTACAAGTAGTGGTGGGTTGCTAACCAATTTACTACTGTTTTGCTCGGGAGTGCGCAAATCTCCCGCCACCACCCCCCACCTCTGCTACAAGTGCAGCTGAATAAGAAAAAGATAGCTTGGGTATGAAACTCTCTTTCTAATAAAGAATTAATCCAATAGGATATTTATCCCCAGCGCATATAAATTTAAAAAATTAATGGCACCGCGTGTGCTATAGGAAATACAGACTTAATCCATCTGCTTCTTTGCTTTGGGATTTGAATGGGCTTATACTAGCTTTCTTAAATAGATTTGATATCCTTTCTGCTAGGAAGAAGTATGTAGAAAGAATTTGGACATGTGTGTTTGATACCTATTTTTTAACACACCTATTGATAGGAAATCTAAAAGTGAAGATTTATATTTTCAAAGGATCATTATTAGAGTTTTTACAGACTTTGCTCTCCTCTGAAGGACAGAGACTCTGCTGCATTCTTATTTCCTAACATGGCAACATTTAGATGGGGGTGGTGGGGGTGGGGGTGGAATCTGAGCGTCCTTATGTGGGAATATCCATCTGGTTCAGTTCCAAGCTGGGGGAAAAACACTGGAAATATGGAGGCTGATTGGAAAGATAGTTTATTGATGAAACAGAACCACGTGGGTTTGTTATTCTAGTGCAGCTGACAAAAGAGAGTTGAGAGTGGGTTTTTTTTAAAATACCTTCTCTTGGGCTTTGCACTTTAGCTTCCTGTTCCTGTACAAGAATATGTATTCTATTGGCTATTGTCAGACTCCCAGGGACCAGGTAGGGCTTATATAGGGGTCATAGCTGGCTCTATAGGCAAAATACAAATCCTAGGTGTTTGTCTGAGCTCCCAGGTTTGGTTGAAGTTTGGACTGCTCTGAGATGATGCAATGTCTGATAAGCCCTTAGGACAGTGATGGTGAATCTTTTTGTAAAGGCGTGCCAAAATTGTGCACACGCACCCACGCACCCACAACCACAATCCAATGTGCCCTGCCCACCTACATATTTGTGTGCGAGCCCCCGTGCATGCACACCTGAGCCCCCCCAAAAGGGGAGGAGTTTTCACCCACCCCAGGCTCCCGAGGCTTTCCTGAAGCATGGGGAGGGCAAAGAACAGCCCCCACGGGCCCTCTGGAAGACTGAAGATCAGTTGGGGAACTGATGGTGGCAAATATGGCTCCACATGCCACCTGTGGCACACAGGCCATAGGTTCGGCATCACGGCCTTAGGAGATTGTGTAATGCAGTGAGTTCCGTGTCTTCTGCTAAATGTAGTCAGTTAATCCTATTTTGTCCTGAAGGATCATGTCCTGTTCTTAATCCCAGCACCCTGAAGGCGAAGGCCTTTTGCTGCGTAGATAGGCTGGCCCAATAATGGGCACAAAATATCTGCTGGGGGCTGTTAAGACTGAGTCTGCTTCCTGCCTCTAAAAAAAACCACGTTCCTCCATTTCTCATTTAGGGAAATATGATATCTTGCCTTTTTAATATTCCTCAAAACATTTCAATCTCCTAGGAGGATGGGTGATGACTTTCTACACTTATCTGCCCCTTTGTATTAACCTTTTTCAAAAGCTTGAGAAGCGTTTGTCTTAAGGAAGCTGAAGAAAGCAGCTGAGTTGCAAGGCCTTCTATCCTGGGAAATGAAAACAACTCCCCCCCCCCCGCCCCAATCCTTCCAGTTCATAGCAGTCCTGGGCCCAACTAAGCTCAGCAGCCACGGAGAAAAGCAAGCCTTGATAAAACAGAATGCTGAAGCTCAGCACGACACCGATGGGCATTGGTGAAAAGGCCAACCAAGATTGGAATCATTTGTGTCAGATCTGTTTATGAAGCCCAGAACACAAAGTCTTTGTCATCCAAACTGGGCACAAGGAGAAAAAGCACGAATGCTCCCACCCTCCCCTCTCCCAAGCTCTGAAACGGAGAGGATTACCCAATCAAGTAGGCTTGGTTTTTCATAGCTGAAATATATGACGGATAAAGATGAAAACGGTCTTTGCAGACATAATTAAAACTGTGCCATTGGATTAGACTTCCAAACATTGTTCTTCTGCAACATTAATTCTCCCACCTCTGCAGGTTTGATTTTTTTCCCCCCATTCCTTGTCTTGCTGAAATGTCTTGTACTTATTTGTTTATTTATTTACCTAATGCTGCAAATGAAAGCTAGAAGGGCTGCCCTTGATCTGAATATGTCCTCTGCACACAGAGGCTGCCTTGAAGTGTAGGAAGTTAGCTTCCACCCCTCTCCTAGAAGCACGAAATATCCTAGGAAATATTGAAAAGGCAGAATATTCTATTTCCCTGGATAAGAAAGAGTGAGACATGTTTTTAGGTAGAACTCACTCTTAATAGCCCCCACCTTTGTCAATGGGCCATTAAAATGCCTGAGCCAGTCTATTCTATATAACAAAGATCCCCCCTCAGCTCCATGGTGATGGGATTAAGGCATGATAGTATTAGCCCTTTGCCCACCTCACCACAGGGCACCTGGGAAGAAGCCATGTTCAACCAAACATGGACTCAAAACACAGCCTAGAGAGTTGCCCCTGCATAGCCCCATAGGAGTCTGACAACCAATCAGAATAGAAGATCAAGCAATAGCAGTTAGACTTATATACCGCTTCATAGGGCTTTCAGCCCTCTCTAAGCGGTTTACAGAGTCAGCATATTGCCCCCAACAACAATCCGGGTCCTCATTTTACCCACCTCGGAAGGATGGAAGGCTGAGTCAACCCTGAGCCGGTGAGATTTGAACTGCTGAACTGCAGATAGCAGTCAGCTGAAGTGGCCTGCAGTGCTGCACTCTACCCACTGCGCCACCTCGGCTCAAGATCAAAGGCCAGAGAGGGGCATAAAATGAGGGACTTTCAGCATCTCTCTCTCTCTTTTCTTCTTCACCCAACATCTTGAAGCATGTGATCACCTTTTCCCCCAGGGAAGATCATATTTCCAAGCAGCCTCCGTGTTTCTGGTGTCTTTTTCACCGTTTCTTCCAGCAGAAGCCAGCAGACTGTATACCAGTGCTAGTATTCTAGCCATGCGGATCTATTCACATGCTGTATGCACAGTATGTGTCTTCTCTCCCTATAATGATTTTAAAGGGACAATATCAGCTGATGGTCTCCTGTGAGAATGGCTTTCGGAATGATTCAGATAATGAGTCATGTAATAATCCCTTCAAGGCTTTGAATAAAGTTATATAGCAACTAGAAGAAAGTTTAGACCAAAGTTCACATGCCGTACAGATAGGCGGTGGTTGAAAGCCTTTGAAGGTAAGAATTCTGCCCAGGAATTTCGGTTGAAGTGGCTACAGCAGAAGGAGACAGATAAGTGGACATTCAGGTTATCTCAATGGGCAGGGACAGGTGGTCGTATTCACATGCTATCCTCCACTCCTTGAGAAGGCAGAAAAATATGTCAGCATTGGTTGCCTGGCCCCAATGTTGGAGCGTTATTCTGGTTTCATGAATGAAGGTGATCAGCGGAGCAACCTTGATAGTTTTAAGGGAGAACAAATGAAGGAAAGCAATTATAGGCTGAGAACTAATGACATTTAGTGACCGTTCAAAGTTACAACGGCACTGAAAGAAGTGACTTATGACCATTTTTGCACACTGTTGCATCATCGTCATGGTCACTGAATTAAAATTCAGATGTTTGGCAACTGACTCATATTTATGACGGTTGCAGTGTCCCAGGGTGATGTGATCACATTTTGCAAACTTCTGAGAAGCAAAGTCAATGGGGAAGCCAGATTCAACAGTTATTTATGGTGGGAAGAACAATGGCCATCATTGTCCTGTTGTGGGATAGAGTTGGTCAAGAGTAGGTGAATACAGATAGTCCTCAACTTACAACAACCATTTGAAGTTACAACAACACTAAGAGAAGTGACATGATTGTTCTTCACACTTATGACTGTTGTAGCGTCACCATAGCCAGGTGATTAAAATTCATACACTTTGCAACTGACTCATATTTATGACGGTTGCAATGTCCCAGGGTGACGTGATCACCTTTTGCGAACTTCTGATAAGCAAAGTCAATGGGGAAGCCAGGTTCACTTAACAACTGTGTGACTAACTTAACAACCGCAGCGATTCACTTAACAACCGTGGCAAGAAAGGTTGTAAAATGAGGGGGGGGATTCACTTAACAAATATCCCGCTTAGCAACAGAAAGTTTGGACTCCATTGTGATCATAAGTCAAGGACTACGTGTACTTGAGATGGAAGTTGTATCCCATGCATCTTAAGCAGTTCAGGTTGAGAAACCATCATTCTGAAAGAAGAAAATTGTGCAACAGAGCTTACTTTAGAACAATGTTTCCCAAGCTTGGCGACTTTACGTCGTGTGGAATTCAACTCCCAGAATCCCCCAGCCAGCTGCCTGGGGGATTCTGGGAGTTGAAGTTCGCAGGAGTTAAAGTCGCCAAGGTTGAGAAACACTGCTTTAGAAGCTAGCAGCGTGAGCTTAAAAATTGAGAAAAAATAAAAAGTAAAAATGCCCCAATCCCTCGTATTTTCCCTTGACTTTGTTTATTAAATAAACTACCCAACTCACCCATAGGGGACTCAAGGCAGCTTGCAACGTTTAAAATTTTTAAAAAATCCACTATGTAATAAAACCGTTTTTTTATTTAAAAAACCCACCCACCCTCCCACAGCAGGCACTTTCTTCAAGTATTTGCTTTCAAACTTTCATCTGAAAGTAACAAGTGAAATCCAGTCCACCAAGAGAGAACAGAAGCAAATCCATGCTGGTTTATTTGCTCCTGTCTGCATTGGATATGTTGCCAGGGAATGTTTAAATCTGTAAAGGGGCCAGAAGGGAGGGATGGGCCACTTTAATGCATAGCTGAATTTCCCTAACCCTTGATCAACAGAAATAAGATATGGGGTTTGATTGCTAACCAGAGATCAGTGGTGGGTTGCAGGCGGTACCCCCCGGTACAGGCATATCGGAGCCTGTCCAGAGCACCGGGAACCACTCTGTTATGGTGTTCTGGAGTGCCCACCCACCGGTGCTCCTTACCTGTCTTTAAAGTCTTTGGCGCTTCAGCGCACGGCACGTATATCTGCTGCCCAACACTCCTCTGAACAATTGGAGTGTCACGGAGGCTCGCAGAGGCGTTGCTGGATGGTAAGATACATGTGCGTGTTGCACGTGCTGTGCATGTCCATGTGGATGACGCCAGACCACTTCCAACCGTACCGTTTGGAACGGGATCCGGAACCTACCACTGCCAGAGATCTACCCATTTTGATCATATCAGAGATCTACCTTTTTTGTTTTAGGAAGGTCTCATTCCAACCCTTGCTTTGCTTGGGAAATTAGATACACCAGTAAGTCATGTCCAAGCTTTTGCATAGTTTCTGCTGCCATGACATTGTTTGGGTTTTGATTTATAGCCCCAGCTCATTTAATACATTTAAATTTGAGGTATTGATTGTATCTAATATTTCAAAAGGCATATTTAGTATTAGATTATTTGATTTCCACTGAAAATTCATGGAAGAATCATGAGGTTGTCTGAAAAGGTATTTATTTTTAAATTTAACCAACCTCCACTCTAGAAATAGCCTCTAAGTTAGGCACTGATTTGTTCTGGCTTCGGCATGGTATATAAATAAATCTTTCTTTCACTACTATGAACTAAAGTGCTATACCGATTATTGATTTTCGTATAGGAAATGGGACATTCCTGAATGTTTGAAGTTGTATGCAGTAACTGAAAATTCATGCTAGGTTAAATTGGATTTGAGTATGAAAATGTTTGGCATCACAAAGATTCAGTGGCTATATTACTATGTCTGCAGCATGTATAACTAGTTTTGTTTGCTCCTAAGGAATATCAGTGGATCAGGGTGATTATTTTGAGTCATCCCTTTCATTTTAATAATCCTGCTACTGAAATATGTTCAGTATATATGGTGTTCAAAACTTTTCAAATCAAGGAAATTTTCTTGATCTTGGCTTAGCAAATGTCATGGGAGCCGCCTAGTGGTCATTCTGCAAAACTTCATAGAACAAATTAAATATGTACTCAAATGCTCCTTGGAACATTTGACCAAATGTTTGGGTGGGTGGTTTTATGTTTTATCTCTTTTTATACATTTGGGTTGCTGTTTTTTGTTTTATACACTACACAGAATCCATTGCAGTTGGGTGACTATAAGAAATTCAAATAAATTAACTGGGGTGAAAATAAAAGCAACAGATGGGTCTGTCATTCTTTCCTTTTATCAAGAATCCCATTTGGGGGAGGGGGTTCCCCTGAATAAAAAGCAAGGAAACTGAAAATGTGAATATGAAAATTTGAAATCATGAAAACCAAGACGGAAAATTGATTGCATTCTATAATTGTTGTTGTTTTTGTTTGCCCTTAGTCTCAGTTTTTATAAAGCCCTGGAGTTCAACAAAACATCGTGTGAAAAACCCTAGTCAGAATCCACTATATCTCCTTTCCCTTTTCTTAATTTTGTACCACTAGTTATTTTGTCCCAATTATTCCCATCAAAGTCTCAGGCCGCTGTACACAATTCATTTCTCGTTTCTGTTCTTTCTCTCTGTATAGTACATAAGACTTTTACTATATTAACAGTTCCTATTCCACTCCAGTTGCATAGAAATATGTTCTGACCCCCCTCGTCCCACACCAAAGCACACTCCGAGCCAGAGATAAATTACGGCATTTAATTAACAGACAAGCAGGTCCTTGGCAGCAACCCGGCACAGACAAGCTTGGGCAGCAATAAACACAGATAAGGCTTGGCAGCAATCCAGCCTGCCAAGTTCATACAAAGTTCTCCGACATTCGATTCTGTGTTGACTTCTGCAAAGAGGGCCGTGTGCACAAGTAGCTTTTTATAGTCTGGAGAGGAGCCTAATGACCACCAGCTGAGTGCAACCACCTCCTGTAATTGCGTAATTGTTCCTGACGCCTAGTAGCTCTTTGATGGCGTGCATCCAGGAACAACTCACTACTGGTTTCCAGCTCACTCTCCCTTGTCTTCTCCCCACTGGTCCAAGGCTCAGGTGCCTCCTAATGGCCAACCAGCCTCTCTGCGCCCTGCTCGGAGTTGGAACCCTGTCCAGGGTCCTCCACATCCCCCAGAGCCGACTCATAGGGCCCCTCACTGTCGCAGTCTGGTGGCAGCTCCAATGGCTCCTGCTGGGCCACAACAGAAATATATTTGAAATATTGCAGAATTTTGAAGTTTCTCTGCACTCTTCCCCTTTAAAGAAATAGTTCACAACTGTTCACTTTCTTTTACCAAAGGCACCTATGTGATCCCTACTCTGGAATAAGAGTTGAAATCTTACTTCCCAACTTTTCTTCTAACAAAAAATCCAGTGAGTTTATTTTTGTTTGTCCTCAGTAACAAAGTTACTATATTTTGCATCGTCCAAGAATGCGTCCGCTCTTCTTTATGTATTCAGTTGACCTAACTGTGGTTCCCCGAAAATAAGATAGTCTTATTTTCAGGGAAGTCTTATTATTTTTGAAGTGCAAGAGGGTTTTGAAAGCCAACTCAATATTTTTCCATTTGAGTAGTTATTTGCTCAAGATTAATTATCTCAAACAAAACTCGTCCCACCAAATTTGAAATGTTGCAAGACATCTCCATTTTCCTTTTTTGTCTGACAGGTGACTTCTGTGCTATCAAGTCATTTGCAACTCCTACCAACTGCATCGATAGATTTTTCACTGACAATCTCTCCCTTACCTGGCCTTGCTGGATTTCCATTGGTACACTCATTGCCACTATAAATGAGTCCATCCACCTTGCTGGTGTTCATCCTCCTCTGCTCTGTCTTCCACCTCCATCAGTGCCTTTTCCAGAGGCCTCAGTCTTTATATAATGTGTCCGATATAGGATAATTAGAACCTGGCTATTTATGGCTCTAGTGGGAACTCTGGATTAATTTGCTTGTTGATCCACTGGCTTGTGTTCTTGGCTGTCCACAGTATTCTCAAGAGTGTCTCAAACACCAATGTTCAAAAGCATCGAGATTCTTCCTATGCCATGGCTTCAAAGTCCTTGATATGGATCTCACATCAATCTGTAACTCATATCAAAGGCTTGTATCTTGATCTGCATCTCATGTCTTCTGGCACCTTTCTACAGATTAGTTATATATACTGGAATTCCTGAGAAGATCATTTTAATCTAATATTTCTGGCATTCCAAAATGTCTTCCTTATTAATGCCAAGAAACTGTGGGTGTTCCTGTTACCTTATATACGTCAGAAGAATTTTGGATGTGTCAAACAGCTGCTATAGTAGTAGCATAAGAAAAATAAGCAAAGGCAAACAAAAAAAACCCCAGAATATATTGTATGCTATGTTTTTACACTAATTAAGTAGAAAGTGTTTGTCAGGGATGATGGGAGGGGAGAGGAGAGATTATATTGCATTCATTGAAATATGAGCTTGATAGGCGCTATTTTAATGAACATATATTTTCCCTCTCAATAAATAGGCATGTAGAATATAGATAAAGATATAAAAAGGAGGACTTGGCTCAACAACAGTAACTGTGAGAAGGATCTAGGAGTCTTAGTGGACAATCGTTTAGTATGAGCCAGCAGTGTGTTGTAGCTGCCAAAAAAGCCACAGCCGTCCTTGCAGCCCTTGAAGGAATAGTATCAAGTAGGTGTTAGTACCATTTTACACTGCACAGGTAAGACCACACTTGGAGTATGGCATCCCATGTTTGGTTACCACTATAAAAAATGGATGTTGAGACTCTAGAAAGAGTACAGAGAAGAGCAAAAAAGAAGATTAAAGGACTGGAGGCTAAAGCGTATGATGAACAAGTTGCGGGAATTGGGAATGTTTAGTCTACCAAAGAGAAGGACGGGGGGTGACATGATAGCAGTCTTCGAACATTTGAGAGGCTGTCACAGAAAGGAGGGGGGGGGGGTCAACCTATTCTCCATAACATGGGTAAGACAAGAAGCATCAGACAGAAGCTTAACTAAGAGAGATCCAACTAGAATTAAAGAGAAATTTCCTGTCCACGAGAGAACAATTAATCAATGGAATGGCCTGCCTACAGAGGTTCTGGGTCCTGAGTTTTTAAAGAAGAGATTGGGCAGCCTTTTGTCCAGAATAGCATAGAACAGTATTGGCGAACCTTTTCGGCACCAAGTGCTGAAACGGGAGTGCTTGCACACGCGGGGGATCGCCAGAAACTGGAAGAGCAGTTCAGTTTCCGGCGCGTTTATGCACGCCAGTCACTTGGTCTTCCGGTTTCTGTTGCGCATGCACACACAAAGACCAGCTGGCCACCATGCGTGCGCATGCCGGAAAGCAGAAGCTCAGCTTCCTGGCACACACATGTGTAGCCACAAGAGATGAAGGACCAGGAGTTTGCTGCCCCAGCAGTATATATAGTTAGTGTAGGAATTAAGAACTGTCTCTTTTAAGAAACTACCTCATGGGAAATGCAGGCAGAGACTGCCTTATGGGAAATGTAGTTCCATGACATGTGATCACATCTCTGTTTATGATTGGCCACCGGGGCATCTTGCACACATGCAAAGTTTATAGCCGGGTCGTTCAATTGCTTTTGTGAACCGGAATAGTAGCTTTCTACGTCTCCACTCAGCATGGGGATAAAATCATCATCTTTTTACACTACGTGATGGGACAGATCATGGAAAGTCAGAAGAATCTTAACACTGAACTGTAAGTTTTGCTATTAAGGATGCCTGATAATAAACGTGATCTGAAAGATATTCCTAAGCGTGGAGTTAACTGGCTGCCCGAGCAGAACCTCAATGCCGGGGCAGAACAAGGAGCCTTGGGAAAATTATATTTCTCAAGGTTCTATAATTATCTTTCCAATCACATCAAACAGAAGATGACAGGAAAGGCACTTAACCTTCTTTCCATTTGTAGACAGTACTTTCATTCTGCCTACAAGAACATTCAGCAGCTGACAGTGTGCATGATTAGGCATATTTGCAAAGTTGCAAAGCTACCCTGCCTTCTACTGGTACCTGCAGAAATTTTCTAAGGCACCTCCAAAGCTCTTGGCACCAGCAAACAGACTGGTTCCACCACAAATGCGCACACAACAAAAGCGCGCCTGACTAAACCGCGGTGTCTAAAGCGCGGTGATGAAACCGTGCAACGAATAAGCGACTAATTAGCCCTAAAGCGCGCCGACAAAAGCGTGCCGACAGAAGCGCGCTGTAACGTAACCCTAACCCTAACCCTAACCCTAACCCTAACCCTAACTGTAAATCTTACCTTAAATGAAATCACGCTTCTGTCGGCGCGCTGTTGTCGGCGCGCTTTTGAAATCGCGGTTTTAGCGCCACGGTGTTGTCGGCACGCTTATGACGTTCGCTCTTTTGACGGGTCACGAACAGACTGACTCAGACAGCAATCCAAATGGGGCTCATGCCCACTTTTAAAGGGCCACAAGGATTTATTTCCTTGCCAGTGTGTCCTGCCCCCCACCCCACCCCCAAGCATCAGCTAATTTGCTCAGCTCATTGCTGGTCTTAAGAAGTAAAGAGAATTTTGAAACAGTGCAGATTTAGCTAGTTTTTCAACCAGCTGCTGGGCAGAATTATATTCTATCTTATCTGAAATAGGTAGCACTAAGAATGAAATGGTGGGAGTGAAGGAAAGCTGCATCAGGAAGGCAAAGCAATAGAGGAGGAAACAGAGAGGAAAGCAGCTTTGATGAGGTATTGATTTGATGAGATATTGATTCCTACTGCAGCGAAACCCTGAGCTGTCTTGAGTCTTTTCCTGGAAGAGCACCACAAAACACTCTTGCCAGAGGAAAGAAAACCTTGCATGGAATTGTTGGAAGAAATGTCCTTCTGGGTTTGGCTGCAAGTGGGGGAAAAGTCACTGCACACTGCTTGGAAAGATGGTTTAATGATGGACAGGGCCACATGGCTAGAGTCCTGAACAGAAAAAGTGATCACATGCTTCAATGTTGAAGCATGTGGGTGAAGAAGAAGAGAAAAGACGAGACGCTGAAAGCTCCTGGCTTTATACTCTCTGTTTCGGCCCCACCTCTCTGTTTCCTGTCCCTGTGTAAGAAAATGTATTCTGATTGGTTGTCAGATTCCCATGGGGCCATGCAGGGGCAACTCTCTAGGCTGTGTTTTGAATCCAGGTATGGTTGAGTTCTCAGATGCTAGGTGGTGAGTTGAGTAAAGTTCCTTAATCCCATCCCCCTGCAGCTGAAGTGGAGAAGTCTTTATTATGTAAAGGGGACTAGCTTGGCCTTCTTAATGACCCATTGACAAAATGGGGATGGGCAGGAAGTTACAGGCAGCTATTCTGTCTTTTAAAACATGTTTCTTTCTTTTCACATCCAGAGAAATAGTCTGCCTTTTCAATATTTCCTAGGATATTTCATTTTTCTGGGAGAGGTCTGGGTGATAACTTCGTACAATAGGATTCCGGTTGTTGCTTTTGGTGCCATGTTCGAAATAGTTCTTAAGGAGTGGCAGGATAGTCTAGTGGAGAAGACGCTCACTTCTTACTCAGTAAGTTGAGGGTTCCATACTACACAGGGAATCGTGTCCCCTTATGGATTTTTCAATTTGGACTCAAAAGATGTTTTGGCCCCAAAGCCCCCATTTTTCTGACCGCAGGATCAGGAATTTTCCTCCTGTGGGTGCAAAAAGCTTGATTTTTAATAACCTCAAGAAATTCCACTGTTAAGCATGAAATTCCACCCTGGATCAAGTCCCCTCCTGGGTTTTTCAATTTGGGCTCAAAAAAATGTTTTGCGTTGAAATCTTTCTAACGGTACGTTGCCTTTTGGAAACCCTCTTTGGCACTCTCTTTCTCGCTCATATTTTTTATTACCACACAGGGATTCATTTACATAAATTAGCATCGTAGGATTTAGGTGGTTGCTTTAAGGGGCCTTCATCACTACCATTTCTAAATAGCGGCAGGGTGGTCTAGTGGGGAAAATGCTCACTTTTTATTCGGAAGGTTTAGGGTTCCACCCTACGTAGGCAATCATTTTTTGACCTCCAAAAATGTTTTGCCTCCAAAGCACCCATTTTTCTGACCGCAGAGTGAGGACTTTTCCTCCTCCCCCCTGGGTGGAAAAAGCTTGATTTTTAAGAACAGCAAGAAATACCAGGATGAAATTCCACCCAGAATGGAGTCCCCTCCTGGGTTTTTCAAAAAAAAAAAAACCCCACAGCACCCCTTTTTCCAACCGCAGGGTGAGGAGTTTTCCTCCTCTGGGTGCAAAAAGATTGATTTTTAAAAACAGCAAGAAATACAATATGCATCATCACATCCGCATGATTTCTGCCAGTAGAACAAGAAATTTCAAAAGCCCCAATGGAATGGAATAGCTTTATTCGTTTGGAGAATCCCAGAGCAGTTTGCCTATGGCAGGTGAGTTTACATACAACATCGCCGTCTCGTGGCGAAAGAAGGAACAGCAGCCCTTAAATTTTTTTATCTTTCAACAAGAGCAGGGAAGTGTTTCGTAGGGAGAAAGCGGACATCGCAGGCGCTGTTTTGTTTAAATCTTTTTAATATGTTTTATGACTTCATCATTAGCTGTATGGAGGATTCATTTTCATAAATTAGCATTATAGGATTCCGGTTGTCGCTGTAGGTGCACTGTGCGAAAAGCTTGCTTTTTAAAAACAGCAAAAATACCAGGATGAAATTCCACCCCAAATCTATTCCCCTTATGGGTTTTTCAATTTGGGCTGCAAAAAAAAATCCAGCCTCCAAAGCACCCCTTTTTGTGACTGTGGGGTGAGGAGTTTTCTTCCCGTGGGTGATGAAAGCTTGATTTTTTTAAAAAAACAGCAAGAAATGTAACGTTTAAGCATGAAATCTCTCCCCCCCCCCACCAATAAAGTCTTTCAATTTGGCCTCCAAAACACTTTGGCCTCCAAAGCCCCCAAAAGCTTGATTTTTAAAAAGAGCAAGAAATACAATACACAACACATCCGCACGATTTATGCTAACAGAACAAGAAATTTCCAAAGCCACAACTTAAGGGAAGAGCTTTATCGGTTTGGAGAATTTCAGAGCAGTTTGCCTACGGCGGGTGAATTTACAAACAACATCGCCGTCTCGTGGTGAAAGAAGGAACAGCAGCCCTCAAATTTTTTATCTTTCAAGAAGAGCAGGGAAGCGTTTCGTACAGCGAAAGCGGATACCTCAGGCGCTGTTGCGTCGAAATCTTTTTAACGGCACGTTACCTTTTGGAAGTGCCCCTTGGGCCCCCTCTTTCTCGCTCATATTTTTTATTACCGCACAGGGATTTTTTACATAAATTAGCATAATAGGATTCCGGTTGTCGCTTTAAGGCACCTTCATCGCTACCATTTCTAAGTAGCAGCAGGGCAGTCTAGTGGGCAAAATAATCATTTTTTATTCGGAAGGTCGAGGGTTCCATCCTACGTAGGCAATCATTTTTGGACTCCAAAAATGTTTTTGTTCCAAAGCACCCACGTTTCTGACCGCAGGGTCAGGATTTTTCCTCCTTTCCTCTGGGTGCAAAAAGCTTGATTTTTAAGCAAGAAATACCAGGATGAAATCCCTCCCCCCCCCCAGTCGTGTCCCCTCATGGGTTTTTCAATTCGGTGTCCAAAAAACGTCCGCCTCCAAAGCCCTCAAAAGCTTGATTTTTAAAAAGAGCAAGAAATACAATATGTAACACATCCGTACTATTTCTGCTAATGGAAGAATAAAATTCAAAAGCTATAATGGAACGGAAGAGCTTTATCGGTTTGGAGAATTTCAGAGCAGTTTGCCTATCGCAGGTGAGTTTACAGACAACATCGCCGTCTCGTGGTGAAAGAAGGAACAGCAGCCCTTAATTTTTTTTCTCTTTCAAGAAGAGGAGGGAAGCGTTTCGTAGGGTGAAAGTGGATACCGCAGGTGCTATTGCGTTGAAATCTTTTTAACGGTAAATTGCCCTTTGGAAACGCTATCTAGATTTGCCATCGCTTTCCTCCCCAGGAGCGAGCGTCTTTTAATTTCTTGGCTGCAGTCCCCATCTGCGGTGATCTTGGAGCCCTTATACCTTAGGTCTTTTTTTAAAAGACAGAATAGTTCCCTGTAGCTTCCTGCCCATCCCCACTGTTAATGGGCCAAGCTAGTCCACTTTTACATAATAAAGACTTCTCCACTGCAGCTGCAGGGGGAAGGGATTAAGGAACTTAACTCTCCATATGGCATCTGAGAACTCATCCATACCTCTATTCAAAACAGCCTAGAGAGTAGCCCCTGCATGGCCCCATGGGAGTCTGACAACCAATCAGAATACATTTCTTACACAGGAACAGGAAACAGAGAGGTGGGACTAAAGAGGGTATAAAAAGCCTAGCAAGCCCCTTCCTCAGCCCTTCTCTTCTTCTCCACCTACATTGAAGCAGGTGATCATCTTTTCTGTTCAGGGCTCAAGCCATGTGGCCCTGTCCACCAATAAACCATCTTTCCAAGCAGCCTCCATGTCTCCAGTGTCTTTTTCCCCACTTGAAGCTGAACCCAGAAGGACATTTCTTTCAACAGGGCCAGAGGCAATTCTAAGCCAAGGCTCAAGCCCTTAAAAAAAGCAAAACATGTAGGAGACTAGCATCTTCAATGAACTAAAGGCAAAAGTTAACTAAAATTGCTTCAGGTCCAGGAACTGACCTAAGTTTCTTGCTGTAAGGTAAACTCCCAGGGCCTGAGGCAACTTTAAGGATGTCTTCCTGTTCTTGGAGAGTAAGAGAAACTCCAGGGACTGGAGGCCATATCTTTGGGAACAGTAGAAAAATGTGGTCTGAGGTATTCTCAAGGGCACAACGTTCCAATTCATTGTATCTTGCCTTTTTCACTGATAGGATAAAGCACATAAAAGCTCCTTTGTCAAATTGTCGAATTAATTTTCTAGTCTTTGAACACCAGGTGGACATTTTGTGATGTTGATTTTTTATTTATTTCAGAGACACTCACTGAGTAAAATCAGTCAAAACTGAAGACATCAAAGGTAAGTCATTGGGTTCATTAATTATCCAGCACTACATTTAGCCAAGAAGCCTGGCAGGTACTATTGGCAACATGAGGTTTATTATGGCAAAAACCATATATGTATAAAAACAGGCACAAATTGGATAAATGTGTCTAAAACATACATTCCTTTTTTTTGCAATTTGTTTTTTTATTTTTAAACATAAAAAAAATCAATATAAAAAGATCTCATCCATTACATACAACATGTCGTTTGGTTACAAGTGTTTTTGCATCCATATTCTCAATTGCATTTACAATCACAGATTTTTCATCTAATATAACTAAATATCTCACTTTCATTGTATATTAAATTACAATTAATATGTTTTTCAATCAACCTAATTCCCTTACATTCTTGATTGTCTGTTTAATAACAATATATCTTTATATAATCACAGATCCCAATATGAAACAGATTTACCAACCCTTTATATTTGTATATCACTCTTTTCAATTACGTATAATCCCACCAATCAACTATCGAGTATGTTTATGTTCATTATTGTCCTTGTACATCAAACCTTCAAACAAAGATGTAATTCCTTCGTTTTTCAACAAGGTATTCTAAATAGTCACTGCATATTTTTAATTACTTCCTTATTAAAATTATCAACAACAAGATATCTTTATAATATATTCTTAGGGTTATACATTATATCACCAATCCTCTATCAAGTATACATAAATTCATTATCCTTATCCATTTTAAAACAAAAACAAAAAGTTCTAAAGTATTCAATTCATATGTGTATCATTGTTAATTATTTCACAGCATAATTTTATTATCACTTAGCTCCTTCAGTTAAAACATAAGTAAAACATTTTTCATTTCCAGGTTTTTCCCCCCGAGCCACTGATAAAACAAATCCCATATCTTATAAAATGGCTCGTCCTTTTGATCTCCAATTTCAAATGTCAATGTACTCATTTCAGCACACTCCATTATTTTTCGAATAACTTCTTATTTTGGTATTGTTTCATTTTTCTAGTTTTTCGCAAATAAAATTCTAGCTGCTGGTAGAACCTTTACAATAAAATATTTTAAGTCTTTGTTATAGATTTCTGGTATAATTCCCAATAAAAAGAGCTCTGGTTTAAAATCTATGTGTTTGTGTATCATTTCCTCAAACCACAGGGTTTAGGGTTTAGGGGGTTTAGGGTTTAGGGCAGGGGTGGGTTTCTCGCCCCGTTCCAACTGGATCGGTTGGAACGAGGCCGGCGGTGTCCTCGCGCATGCACACGGCGCGCGCATGCGTACTAGCGTCTGCGCGATGCTCCAGCTGCTCCTGGAGGATCGCGCAGGCGCTGTATGCGTTCTGCGCATGCGTGGAAAGCGCAGAAATCGTAAAAACCGGGTAAGGAGCGGGCGCGGGTGTGCGGGCGCGCGCGGGCGTGGGGGGGGTGTCGCCATTCCCGGAAGTTATTTACTTCCGGGTTCGGCGACCAACCGGATTGCAGGGACCGGTGCGAACCGGTCGAAACCCACCCCTGGTTTAGGGGGTGTAGGGTTTAGGGGGTGTAGGGTTTAGGGGGTGTAGGGTTTAGGGGGTGTAGGGTTTAGGGGGTGTAGGGTTTAGGGGGTGTAGGGTTTAGGGGGTGTAGGGTTTAGGGGGTGTAGGGTTTAGGGGGTGTAGGGTGTAGGGTGCGTAAGGTGTAGGGTGCGTAGGGTGCGTAGGGTGTAGGGTGTAGAGTGCGTGTTAGGGTTAGGGTGCGTGTTAGGGTGCGTGTTAGGGTGCGTGTTAGGGTGCGTGTTAGGGTGCGTGTTAGGGTTAGGGTGCGTGTTAGGGTGCGTGTTAGGGTGCGTGTTAGGGTGCGTGTTAGGGTTAGGGTTAGGGTTAGGGTTAGGGTTAGGGTTAGGGTGCGTGTTAGGGTTAGGGTTAGGGTGCGTGTTAGGGTTAGGGTGCGTGTTAGGGTTAGGGTGAGTGTTAGGGTTAGGGTTAGGGTGCGTGTTAGGGTGCGTGTTAGGGTGCGTGTTAGGGTGCGTGTTAGGGTGCGTGTTAGGGTGCGTGTTAGGGTGCGTGTTAGGGTGCGTGTTAGGGTGCGTGTTAGGGTTAGGGTTAGGGTTAGGGTTAGGGTTAGGGTTAGGGTTAGGGTGCGTGTTAGGGTTAGGGTTAGGGTGCGTGTTAGGGTTAGGGTGCGTGTTAGGGTTAGGGTGAGTGTTAGGGTGAGTGTTAGGGTGAGTGTTAGGGTGAGTGTTAGGGTGAGTGTTAGGGTGCGTGTTAGGGTGCGTGTTAGGGTGCGTGTTAGGGTGCGTGTTAGGGTGCGTGTTAGGGTGCGTGTTAGGGTGCGTGTTAGGGTGCGTGTTAGGGTGCGTGTTAGGGTTAGGGTTAGGGTTAGGGTGCGTGTTAGGGTTAGGGTTAGGGTTAGGGTTAGGGTTAGGGTGCGTGTTAGGGTGCGTGTTAGGGTTAGGGTGCGTGTTAGGGTGCGTGTTAGGGTGCGTGTTAGGGTTAGGGTTAGGGTTAGGGTTAGGGTGCGGGTTAGGGTTAGGGTTAGGGTTAGGGTTAGGGTTAGGGTTAGGGTTAGGGT